>NW_022164713.1:0-1961 GCF_008728515.1 Papio anubis
TATGCCTGTCATTTCTTTTTCCTTACTGCTTACAAAAACTATCTTTGTAAAACTCCTAAATTTTTGATCCAATGGTGCATTTTCCATTCTTGTACTTGGAAGGTAGGAAACAGATGTCTCCTATCTCATCTTTCTTATCTGTGCTCTCCTCCAAGCACTCACCTCCCACGTAGCACAGAGATCCACTGTGTCAAATAGTACTTTTCCATTTTCATCTTTTGGGATCAGTTCCTCACCTGGCTGAAGTAGAAGCAGTCAATTTAGTGATGTCACAAATCAATTTCTCCACATAAATTTCCCCACACATAGCCATGCTCTGAGGTACATTTAAGGACACTAATCCTCCTTGAGGTAGGTGACGCAATGCTCCTGAGAGTGATATGTACAAAGTGTGCTACATATGAAGGTATAAGGAATGTCTTCAGGGACAGACTTCCTCTAATCTCTTATAACTATTATATGTATAAATAAATATCATCTTTCTGGTTGCTAATGGAGTGTCATCATTGACTTACATTACTTTCTTCTGCTCCTATTATTTTCTCTGTGACAATACCTCTCTTCAACTGCAAAAGACCTTGATATCCAGGAATAAAGGATTGTACTTTTGACCCAGATGCCACTATGAGAGTTCTTTATCTCCCTGAACATGTGATGTTCCATGGACAGGACCATGAACCAATCATGGTCCATGGAGGTGTTTTCAAGGCTAGTTTGGAAGTTGGGAGATGCACAGGAGCTCACGGTAATGACCATGAGCCTGAAAGTGCTCCAAAGCCATAAATGCCATCAATGAAAAAGGTTGGAACAAATATTTAAAAAGCTTTTTGTAATAAAGTAGAGATAAGGATGGAGAAAGGATACATTTTTAGAGATTTTATCAAATTCTGAATGTAGCTATGGCATTGACTTCCCATTTTTATATCTAATACACCCTTGCATTAACTAGTCTGGGTAGTTTTCTGTAACCTTAAAACAAAAGTTATGAATGACACAAGAATTCATGGGTAAGCAAAAATAAAAACTCCAGTGTGAAAAAAGAGGAAGCAGAAGCAACAAGGTTTCACATGAAGGTTTGTAGTTTAAGACACACTCGGACTGAATTCTTGCCCCTTGAAAAGAGGCAAGAAGATGGCAACTCATTGTTCACCCTATGTGCAACAGCTTTTCTGGACACCACAACTTCATGAAACTCTGTGTCTGTTAACATCCCAAAAGGTGAACTCAGGAGTCATAACTAAGACCTTGTGCCTTCAACGAGATGATTATCACTTCCTCAAGTTTTTGAGACAGAGGCTTTGAGGATTCTGCACTCTCTTTTCTTGTACACATGCATCATGGAAGTATGGATTCAAAATGTATTCAATAGAAAGGGAATTAGGAGTTGTGTTTAGGGCTCTTCTTCCATGTTATAATCCCTATGTCCTCCTAAGAAAATGCTTAGTTCAAATATCCATGAAAACAATCTAGGAAAATGCTTAGTTCAAATATCCATGAGAACAATATTTATGCTGACAACAAAAGTGAAATAAATTTGATCACACAACCTGCCTACCTTTAGAGACACTGGAAAATGAATAAGATAAAGGTCAACATAGTCTAATTGAAGATTTTTCAGTGACCTTTCCAAGGCTGGTCGGACCAACTCTGGTCGATGGGAATTGCACCAAAGCTGCAGAGGTGAGAGAAAGGAAGTTGTGTAATGAAAACGTGAGCCAATTTTACTAGTTTGCTCCACCTAATATTTAGACATTTTCTACTACTTCACAACTAATGACCACAGGCAAAATTATTCTCTCTTTTCTTGTGATGCCTTTTGTTCTGCCATATCCTGATGAACTTTGTAATATGTTGGATATATTGTTAGTACATATATTGAATGAAAGAGTGAAATTACTCAAAGGATAAAAATTATTATCAAATCATAAGCATACCCATTATCTGAATTATCTTTGGTATGT
>NW_022164714.1:0-1961 GCF_008728515.1 Papio anubis
ACGGGGGGCTTAGGACTAGCAAAACACCGTCCTGCCTTGTTTGTTGAACTTAAGCCTGGGACAGACCCTGTGCGGGTACGCCAATACCCGATGCCCCTAGGGGCCAAGAAAGGAATTGCCCTGCATATCCGCCGGCTCCTTGACCAAGGGGTCCTTCGCCCATGTCACTCACCCTGGAATACTCCATTGTTGCCGGTACGAAAACTTAATAGTGGAGAATACAGACCTGTACAAGACTTAAGAGAAATCAATAAGAGGGTTGTAGACACATCCAACTGTGCCTAACCCGTATACCCTCCTGAGTACCTTAAACCCTAAACATCAATGGTACACTGTTTTAGATTTGAAAGATGCTTTCTTCAGTTTCCTTTAGCCCCTCAGAGCCAAAAGCTCTTCACCTTCGAGTGGAATGACCCTGATAGGGTCATAAGTGGCCAACTGACATGGACCAGGCTGCCGCAGGGATTCAAAAACTCTCCTACCCTGTTCGATGAGGCCCTCCATGAAGACCTGGGTGAGTACCGACGTAAACACGCTGAAATAACTTTACTACAGTATGTTGATGACCTCCTAATTGCTGCTGAGACCCAAGAAGCTTGCATCCAGGGGACCAAGGGTCTCTTACAAGCTCTGGGAAATCTAGGCTACTGAGCCTCGGCGAAGAAAGCTCAAATCTATAAGCGAGAGGTAACATATCTAGGGTACCTGCTTAAAGAAGGGCAGTGCTGGTTAACAGACGCCCGGAAACAAACTGTACTGCAGATCCCCAGGCCACAGTCCACCCGACAAGTGAGGGAATTCCTGGGGTCGGTGGGATTTTGCAGACTATAGATATCTGGGTTCGCAGAACTGGCTAAACCCTTGTATCAGGCAACTCGGGAACAGCAGCCATTTAATTGGACAGATGAAGCCGAATCGACTTTCCAACAGATTAAAACCGCCCTACTCTCTGCACCTGCACTGGGACTACCTGATGTTACCAAGCCCTTCCACTTATACGTGGACGAGAATAAGGGTGTCACCAAGGTGGTAATAACTCAGAACTGAGGCCCCTGGTGGAGGCCAGTTGCCTACCTGTCAAAGAAGTTAGACCCAGTGGCGGCCGGGTGGCCCCCTTGTCTCCGAATGATTGCGGCCACGGCTCTGATGGTGCAAGATGCTGATAAACTTGTCATGGGACAAGAATTGCAGGTCGTTACTCCACATGCCATCGAAGGTGTACTCAAACAGCCACCTAATCGATGAATGAGTAACACCCGGCTCACCCACTACCAAGGACTACTACTAAATCCTCTCAGGATAACTTTCCTGCCCCCAACGACCTTAAACCCTGCCTCGCTGCTGCCCAACCCAGACCTGGACGCCCCACTCCATGATTGCACCAAGATACTAGCTCAGGTGCACGGAGTTCGAGAGGACCTGCAGGACTGCCCACTTCCTGACGCTGACCTCGTCTGGTTCACTGATGGGAGCAGCTTCATGCATCAAGACCAGAGGTACGCTGGAGCGGCAGTGACTTCAGAGACTGAGGTAATCTGGGCGGAACCCCTGCCCCCGGGGACATCGGCCCAGAAGGCCGAACTGATAGCTCACCCAAGCTCTTACCTTAGGGGCGGGGAAGAAGCTGACAGTATATACAGACAGCCAATATGCTTTTGCAACGGTGCATATACATGGGGCCATTTACAGGGAGCGAGGGTTACTGATGGCTGAAGGAAAAGAGATAAAAAACAAGCAAGAGATCCTAGCCCTGCTAACAGCCCTATGGAGGCCAGAAAAGTTAGCCATTGTGCATTGCCCAGGGCATCAGAAACCAACTACTCCAACTGCTCAAGGCAACTTTCTGGCAGATCAAACTGCAAGGAATGGGGCGAAGGCTCCCTGCCAACTCCTTGCACTCCAGCTCCCTGACCTGGGCCCCCGGGACTTGCCATATTTCCCTGAATATTCAGAACAAGATC
>NW_022164715.1:0-1961 GCF_008728515.1 Papio anubis
GGATGCAGCTGGAAGCCATCATTCTCAGCAAACTATCACAAGAACAGAAAACCAAACACCGCATGTTCTCACTCATAGGTGGGAATTGAACAATGAGATCACTTGGACTCTGGAAGGAGAACATCACACACCGGGACCTATTATGGGGAGGAGGGAGGGAGGAGGGATGGCATTAGAAGTTATACCTGATGTAAATGATGAGTTGATGGGTGCTGACGAGTTGATGGGTGCAGCACACCAACATGGCACAAGTATACATATGTAACAAAGCTGCACGTTGTGCCATGTACCCTAGAACTTAAAGTATAATAATAATAAAAAAAGAAATTACAAACTTAAAAACAAGAATACTGGTTCTACACTGCTGAAAATGTACAATATTTTCATTCTGACCTTCCTCCTCCAATCTTAGAAGGCACTGTAATCTCTGCAGTCTACTCTCTGGAAGCAAGCACATGGCTTGCATAGCACGTCAAAATTTGAAAAAGTATGTTTCTCTGAGTAGAAAGCTTTAGCTTCTAAGAGGAGAGACAGAGAGTGAGACTTAAAAGGAAGAACTCCCTATATAATACACATTTAAACACACACACATTCAATCCACAACAAAACAGAATTCCTCTCTGCTCTGACAACCTCTAATTGAAGAGCAGAACATTTATTTTAAAGCATGACAGGTGAAAGGCTTGTTTAAAAATATAAATAAACATTAATTAGCTATAAACATGACAGCCACAGACGTGCTTCCTGCTGGGACCATCTGAGAGGTGGGTGAGAAACAGCTGAGCACTAAATGCTGTTCACAGTGTTACAAAGCTCTCTAATGGGCTCAACATCACCTTTTAGTTACCTAGGAGGCTATATTTAATGAGTTTCCTGCCGGCAGCAGAAGCACTGCCACTCACTCAGCGCTCAGGCCTGTCCTGTGCTGGTAAGATTTCCACTGCGACAAGATTAACTCTGACTCTGCCCAACTACTGGCTCTTATGAAAATGTTTTCTGAAGCACTGGGAAGCCACTTTATGGTGGCTAGGAAGTTCCACCTGTTCTAGATACTATTCAGCCATTTGCCTATTGGTGAGTGGATTAATATAAACTCCCAGGACCAAAAAGAATGTGGTGCTATGAGAAAAAGCAGTACCCTGAGAGTGCTGAGCATTGCTAAGTACCAGACAAGTCATTCAGTTTATAGTGAATATGGCAATATTCACATATTGTGTAATTCCTCCACTCATCCATATATCTGTCCATCCACTCACCTAGTCATCCATCATCCATCCATCCATCCAACCACTTATCCATCCACCCACTCATCCACCCAGTGTAGGCAGTCATTCATTTCTTCATTCACTTACATCATACAAGTATAATGGTGCTAGGTGTCAGGGATACAAATAAATTTTTTTATTTAAGATTGCCTTTTTCTTTGAGGAACCCACATTTTACTTTGGTAGAAAGTAGAGTCAGGTCTACAGGGAAACTGGAGTGGTAGAAAATAGTAAGTACTGTAACAAAGGCCCATGTGAGCTGTTATAGGAACATAGATGAAGGGTTGAGTCATTTTTCTCAGGGTTATGGAAAAGCCAGAGATTAGAAGTACCATTTGAGCTGGGCTTGCATGAAGAAGAGTTTCCCTTGGATTTCATTCTAGTAAGACTGAGAAATGTTCTTTCCTCAAAGAATCTGTAGGCCTATGATCTCTTGGGTTTTCTGCCTTGTGAAATTGAAAGTCCGGGAGTTTTCCGTGCTTGGGGCTACTATACAGAGCAAAGCAAAGGAAAGGAAGCTTCTCATTTGATGGGTCGCAGAGATTCATTTGATATCACAAAGACCTACTTGTGAGTCCATTCCCATTTTCTTTTTTTTTTTTTTTTTATTATTATTATACTTTAAGTTCTAGGGTACATGGCACAACGTGCAGCTTTGTTACATATGTATACTTGTGCCATGTTGGTGTGCTGCAC
>NW_022164716.1:0-1960 GCF_008728515.1 Papio anubis
TAGTTCAACCATTGTGGAGGATGGTGTGACCATTCCTCAAAGATCTAGAACCACAAATACTATTTGATTTAGCAACCCCATTACTAGGTATACACCCAAAGGAATATGAATCTTTCTACTATAAAGACACATGCACACGTATGTTTATTGAAGCACTGTATTCAATAGCAAAGACATGGAACCAACCCACATGCCCATCAATGATAATCTGGGTAAAGAAAATGTGGTAGATATATACCATGGAACACTACACAGCCATAAAAAGGAATGAGTTCATGTCCTTTGCAGAAACATGGATGAAGCTGGAAGTCATCATCCTCAGCAAACTAACATGGGAACAGAAAACCTAACACTGCATTTTCTCACTCCTAAGTGGGAGCTGAACAATGAGAACACATGGACACAGTGAGAGGAACGACACACACCAGGGCCTGTTGGGGAGTCAGGGGTGAGGGGAGGGAACTTAGAGGACGGGTGAATGGGTGCAGCAAACCACCACGGCAGACTACACATATGTAACAAACCTGCATGTTCTGCATATGTATCCTGGAACTTAAAGTAAAATAAAATAAGTTAAATAAAAAAAGAAAGTGCATGTCTTACATGTACACATATGTTTATTGAAGCACTATTCACAATAGCAAAGACTTGGAATCAACCTAAATGACCATCAATGGTAGACTGGATAAAGAAAATGTGGCACATATACACCATAGAATACTATACAGCCATAAAAAAGAATGAGATTATGTCCTTTGCAGGAACATGGATGGAGTTGGAGGCCATTATTCTTAGCAAACTAATGCAGGAACAGAAAACTATATATCACATGTTCTCACAAGTGGGAGCTAAATGATGAGAATACATGGGCATATAGAGGGGAACAACACACACTGGGGTCCACTTGAGGGTGGAGGGTGGGAGGAGGGAGAGGATCAGGAAAAATAGCTAATGGGTACTAAGGCTTAATACTTGGGTGGGTACTAATGGGTATAGAAATAATCTGTACAACAAAACCCCATGACACAAGTTTACCTATATAACAAACCTGCACATATGCCCCTTAACTAAAAATAAAAGTTAAATTAAACAAACAAACGAACAAAGTGCATGTCTGGAAAAAGCGTATGGTTGGGTTCCGTGTTTTTTTAAACCAAGTCACACAATCTCTGCCCTTCATTAGAGTGTTGATTCATAGAGGTTTTTGTCATTATTCATATGACAAGTTTTAGGTCTACCATGTTATTTTCCCAGTTTTTGTTTCTTTCTTGCTCTTGCTCATGTCTTCTTATCAGAAACCATAGAAACAAAAGAAAGTAGAATAACATCTTTAAAGTGCCAGACGACAAAAAAGTTAACTAAGAATTCTATATCCAGCATAGATGTCCTTCAAGGATAGGCAAATAAGGAGATATTTCAGGTAAAAGAAAATTAAGAGAATTTCTCCCCAGCAGATCTGTACAATAACAACTGGTAAAGAAAATTCTTCAGACTAGACACAAATGACACCAGGTGGAAAATGATCAGAAAAGATGAAGATGATCAAAAATGGTAAATACTGAGCTAAGTGCAAAAGGCTATCTTGCTCCCCTCATTTATTCTTACTTTACATGCATAGAACCATTTAAAGATAAGAAAAAGTTTTTTATCGTGGGACTTACAACCTATACAGATATATTCCATATAATATCTATACCATAAAAGATGGACATTTTACAGAGGATAAATGATTGCAGTATTTCTATATTTATGGGTACTAGTACATTATTAACTGAAAGTAGACTGTGGAATGTTAAGAATGAGTTAAGTTCTGAAGGAAATTGCAACACTAAAAACCATTCAAAAGATCAACAAGTCTTGGAGATGGTTTTTTGAAAACAAATCCCAGCCAGTCTTGAGTCTCATCATCCTACGATTTCAGAACTATTGTGAATACAAAAGTAATCACAGAACAGTCCTG
>NW_022164717.1:0-1959 GCF_008728515.1 Papio anubis
GTGATCCCTTGTGAGGGACTCAGGCAAACTGGGATGAGGCAGAGAAACAGAAGCCCTAGGGGCCATCGCGTGTGGGCCTTGTTTTCATGACTAGCTGATTTGCCCTAGAATGGCTGTGAACTGGCAGATAATTTAGACTGTGTTCATCTGCCCAAATAAATAAACTGATTTCAAAGACAAGCTTGATGGTTGAAGGCAGGGTTTGCAAGTTCCATCACAGCAGGGCCCTCTGTGCGATTTTGGCTGGTCGGAGTGAGGCCCTGTGAGGGCCAGCTGGGCTGCACCTGCCCAGGGTTGTCCTGGGAGGGCAGAACTCTTGTTGCCAGGTGTTCTGGTGCCTGTTTTTGAAAGGGAAATAAAAAACTTGGATTCTGATGAGTACCAGGAGGTTAGAAGGGTTGTCCGTGCTCAGCAGTGTCTGCAGCTTCACCTTCCTGGACCTGGCCACCCCTCTGCTGGAGGCCTGTCCGTTCTGCCTGCTGTACTGCTGCACTGCCCTCTGCTCTCCCTTCTCCCCTGCCTCTGCCCACCTGGAATAAAACCTCTTCCCCACCTTTTCTGTAGGTGACAAGGCTCTTGATGGCTATAGTAAAAAAAAGTACGTCTGCAAGTTGCTCTTCATCTTTCTCCTTGGTCATGACATTGACTTTGGACACATGGAGGCTGTGAACCTGCTGAGTTCAAACAGATACACGGAAAAGCAGATCGTGAGTATCGCTGCAGGTGGAGGCGGTGGAGGACGGCCTGTGCCTGGCAGGACTGAGGCCCCGTGCCCACGTGGGGTCGCCGCTTCCTTCTCTACCCACAGCTGACATGAGCCACGTGGGTCTGCTGCAGATGGAGATGCATGTCCAGTCCGTGTTAGCACCTGCTGCTAACACCTCGAGGGTCCCCTTCCTGCCTAATCTGGGTGCTCTTCAGGAAGCCCCATGCCCTCACAGCGTTCCTCCTCCTGCATGCTGTTCTCCTGATGAGGTGGCCATGCCTTCTCTTCCTCCTTTCTTCGAAACCTCCCTTCCGGCGAGTTCCAAGACTTCCTGGTTGGTCTGGAGAGTGGTGCACGTGACCCAGCGTTTGATGTGGTTGGTGCCTTGTGCCCATGAGGTCGGCCTCCAGAGGAGGGATGTCTGCCTGCCACAGTGCCTTGTTGACACACTGTCCTGAGTAGACCCGTCCCGTGGCCCCTTGGACCGCTTTGTTTCTGCAGTAGGCACTGGATGCACATGGCTGGGTCTTGGTGCGGAGGGTGCTCGGCCCACCATCTCCCCAGCCATGCACAGTGTCCTGTCACTCCGTGGAGGGTGTTCGGTCCACCATCTCCCCAGCCCTTGCCGGGCTGATGCACGTGTCCTGTCACTCTGCTTTTGAAACCTTCATGGGCTCTGCAAGTTGAGCTGTGTAGTCTCTCGTAGTCACATTATTTTTGTGTTTTCCCTGGTGGTATAAAGTAACATTTTCTTCCATTTGTCAAAAAATTAAACTTAGAGAAATTAAGAGAGACTCTAGATGTCTCAGGGGTTTTGATAAGTTTTGGTATTTATTCAGCGAGCATTTGTGGAGTGCCTGTGGTGCACCAAGTAGTGTTGGGGGACATCGGGGATTAGCCTCGAGGACAGAGGCACAGGGACCAGAACTTGGGCCCTGCCCTTGTCCTGGGGGAGATGGGTGTCACGTGGCTCCACAGACATAAAATTGGAAAGCATTTGAGAGAGGGAGTGGGGGTGGGGGTGTTGAGCTGAGGCTGGAAGGAGGGGAAGTTAACTGGGGGGCTGAGGGCGGGAGGAGCAGGTGGTGCCTGGCAGTGGCCTGGGCTGTGAGAGCAGGGCTGAAGGGGCAGTAGTGTTTGGAAGGTCGGGAGCTCCCTGGTGGCATCTTCCGGGGAGCTGTGGGAGGCTGGGCACATCTTTAACCTGGGTGGTCAGTGATGGATTGGGTCTGGAGAAAACCACTGTTTCCCCC
>NW_022164718.1:0-1959 GCF_008728515.1 Papio anubis
ACTATTATTACATTCACATAAATTTATAGGGAAAGCAAAACCGTAGTAACAAGAAGCAGATCATAAGCTGTTAGGGGAGAGAGAGGGAACTTACTGCAGAAGGATGAAGAGAACTTTATGGAATGATGAGGATGTTCTGTATCACAAGTGTGGTGGTGATTAACACAATTGCTTATGTTTGTAAAAACTCATCAAGCCGGCCAGGCGCGGTGGCTCACGCCTGCAATCCCACTTTGGGAGGCCAAGGCGGGTGGATCACAAGGTCAGGAGATGGAGACCATCCTGGCTAACACGGTAAAATCCCGTCTCTACTAATAATACAAAAAATTAGCCGGGCGTGGTAGCAGGCTGAGGCAGGAGAATGGCGTGAACCCGGGGGGCGGAGCTTGCAGTGAGCAGAGATCGCGTCACCGCACTCCAGCCTGGGCGACAGAGCGAGACTCTGTCTCAAAAAAAAAAAAAAAAAAATCATCAAGCCACACCTTTAAAGTTCAGAAGCTCAGTTGCATATAAATAAAATAAGATGGATAAATGAATAAAATAAATATATAAAATAAAATATATAGATTAAACATATGCATCAAATAAAATAGAATAAAAGGTGATTTTTAATAGCCAATTAGAGGACAGTCTAAGAGGACTTTCTAGTAAGAATGAAAGGAGTCATGAGGCCTGTGAAAAAAAATTTACAATGTAAAAGAGAAGTGCAAAAGAAGAGAATTCAGAAACTGACCTCCTCTGCAATAAATTTTCTAAATGGACTGAAAAAAAGTAACAATAACATCTGCTTTTTATTTCCACCTAAAGACACTGCACCTATGAAATCTAGAGAAACCATTCAAAAATGGAGGGTCTAAGACAAGGAAGAACTAGACTGAGATGTTAAAAAACACTATCATATCGACATTAAAATCTGCAACATAGGCATCTTTCCCCAGGTGAGCACATGTTGTTCATTCATTGTTTACTCGGTGGTTGCCTGATTCCGCCAGTGACCTATAAGCACCTTGAGACCAGAGACCTTGTTCTCTGTGGTCACCATTCAGCCCTCAGTACCTAGCACAGAGCCTTGCTTTTGGCAGGGGCTTCATAATATCAGTTGAATTAAGGAATGTACTATTTAAAACTATAAATAGTAAAATTAGTTACTTTACAAAATGGAATAATACAGAATGAGGAAGAAATCAGCTCCTCCATAACAAGTGAGTGCTACTTGTAAGTATTTAGAGAAAGAAAACAAAAGCCAGGTCTTTAATGTTTTACAGACAAATCTCTGGAACACCTTTCAAGCCTGTGTGACCAGACCCCTTTATATGTAGGTTTTTTGAAGTTAGCTAATTTATGAGTAAGAGATTCACCTTCCTTTCTCCTGTTATGTATAAGAGGTCTCACCTCCCTCATATGAGTGTAAAGGATCCTTCTCACCAGATCTCAACTCCCCTGCTTGGCACAAGGCAATTTTCCTCTTTACTGTCTTCCTCCTGCAATGCTCTTCCTGTATATAGCATCTTACATTCTTAAATGGTGGTCTTATTTTCTGCAAGAGGAGTCATTGAGATAATGCTTCTAAAAATCTTTCATAGGAAAAATGCCTAGAATATAACATTAGATTTTTAGCACTAAATAAAAATGCACAGAAAAATACTGGGAGAAAATGAACCACATGGTTAAGAATTATTACTTCTGGGGGATGAAATTAGGGCTATTTTAATTTTCTATCTTTATACTTTCCTAGTCATTTTTTTCTTTCATTATTTAAAAAAAAAATGAAGAAAAAGCAAACAAAATAATGAGAGTTCTAAACGAGGAGTGATCTAGAAAAAAAAATCTATTATTTCTCTATTTTATCATATTGAATACCAGCTGTGTATATAGGAATGGTGACTACAAACATACATTTGTACCTATAGTAATTGGTGGAATGCAGTAAGAACCACTTTTTTTTTCCAATCCTTTTTT
>NW_022164719.1:0-1959 GCF_008728515.1 Papio anubis
GCACACCAACATGGCACAAGTATACATATGTAACAAACCTGCACATTATGCACATGTACCCTAGAACTTAAAGTATAATAATAATAAAAACTAAATTAAAAAAAATAAAATTAAATAAATAAATAAATATTAAAAAAAAAAAAGAAAATGTGGCAGATATACACCATGGAATACTATGCAGCCATAAAAAGGATGAGTTCATGTCCTTTGTAGGGACATGGATGCAGCTAGAAACCATCATTCTCAGCAAACAATCGCAAGACCAGAAAACCAAACACTGCATGTTCTCACTCATAGGTGGGAAATGAACAATGAGAACACGTGGACACAGGAAGGGGAACATCATACACCAGTGAAGTTCACCTGGTATATTTAAATACATTATATGGCTTAGGGCTGCCAAATAGATATGGCTAAGTAAGTGGGGGGAGCGGGGAGAAATAGCATTAGGAGATATACCTAATGTAAATGACAAGTTAATGGGTGCAGCACACCAACATGGCACATGTATACATATGTAACAAACCTGCCGTGGTGCACATGTACCCTAGAACTTAAAGTATAATAAAATATTAATTAATTAATTTTTAAAAGTCACAGTAAGAAAAAAATGCTAATATAATAAATAAATGCTTTTATTTAAATATTAATCAGCTTAATATGCCTCCCAAGAAAGTAGTCAGAAAACTACCTGCAATAAGTGAATATAATAAATTCCTGGTCTGAAAATCAATTTAACCATGTATCTTCTAAATAAATAACAGAAAAAATTTGAGTTTCAAAGTGTGTCTACTTATTAGCATGCTTAGATAATCTACCTGTATTGGTCTGAACTCAAGGACACAAAAAGACATAAAAAATGACCTCAACTTCCACGATTCTGAAAATTAAGAAATGGCAATGCAAAAAATTACATATGCATCCTGACCATAGAAAGGACGTAGAAATAATTTATCTTGTGATATTTTCTATCTATCAAGGCACACTGACATTTATCTCACTTGATCCTCAAAAGATATTTATGATAGGAAAGGCAGCATAATACAGTACTTAAGAGTCAGAAATCACGGATTCCAGATTGCCACTAACTTTCTGTATAACCTTTGCAAAATCACTAACCCTCTCTTTGATCCAGAATACCCATCAGCACCATGAAGTGGCTGAGTTGTGATATCATCTCTCAAGTCTAGTAGCAGACTGGTTCAGTAACTCTTCACAATCACACAACTAATTCAGTGCTTAATTTCGGCCTAGGTTATCAGTGCTTAATTCAGCTAATTCAGGTGTAGATTATCCTGGTTCATGCAGAGAGTGGGGGTTAAGTGGAAAATGCTGTTTTAGATCAGCTCTTTTATTCCAGCTATCTTAGAACAGGCTGTCAGAACTACCATAGAAAGGAACTTAGACTGTGAGATGAATCTCACTAGAATGGGTCAACCACTCTCCAACTTATATTTAAATACATTATACAGCTTAGGGCTGCCAAGCAGACTGGGCTAAGAATCTTACAGTTGATACTACTTCAGTGCCAACTTGAGTCATAATAATTATATATATAGTTCCACAATAAAAATAAGTAGCCATAAGAAGAGTGGTCTTATAACAAGTACAGACTGTTTTCCTCCCACCTTATTCTTTTTTTTTTTTTAATTAACTTATTATTATTATATTTTAAGTTGTAGGGTATATGTGCATAACGTGCAGGTTTGTTACATATGTATGCTTGTGCCATGTTGGTCTGCTGCACCCATCAACTCGTCATTTACATCAGGTATAACTCCCAATGCAATCCCTCCCCCCTCCCCACTCCCCATGATAGGCCCCGGTGTGTGATGTTCCCCTTCCTGAGTCCAAGTGATCTCATTGTTCAGTTCCCACCTATGAGTGAGAACATGCGGTGTTTGGTTTTCTGTTCTTGTGATAGTTTGCTAAGAATGATGGATTCCAGCTGCATCCATG
>NW_022164720.1:0-1958 GCF_008728515.1 Papio anubis
GCACACCAACATGGCACAAGTATACATATGTAACAAACCTGCACATTATGCACATGTACCCTAGAACTTAAAGTATAATAATAATAAAAACTAAATTAAAAAAAATAAAATTAAATAAATAAATAAATATTAAAAAAAAAAAAGAAAATGTGGCAGATATACACCATGGAATACTATGCAGCCATAAAAAGGATGAGTTCATGTCCTTTGTAGGGACATGGATGCAGCTAGAAACCATCATTCTCAGCAAACAATCGCAAGACCAGAAAACCAAACACTGCATGTTCTCACTCATAGGTGGGAAATGAACAATGAGAACACGTGGACACAGGAAGGGGAACATCATACACCAGTGAAGTTCACCTGGTATATTTAAATACATTATATGGCTTAGGGCTGCCAAATAGATATGGCTAAGTAAGTGGGGGGAGCGGGGAGAAATAGCATTAGGAGATATACCTAATGTAAATGACAAGTTAATGGGTGCAGCACACCAACATGGCACATGTATACATATGTAACAAACCTGCCGTGGTGCACATGTACCCTAGAACTTAAAGTATAATAAAATATTAATTAATTAATTTTTAAAAGTCACAGTAAGAAAAAAATGCTAATATAATAAATAAATGCTTTTATTTAAATATTAATCAGCTTAATATGCCTCCCAAGAAAGTAGTCAGAAAACTACCTGCAATAAGTGAATATAATAAATTCCTGGTCTGAAAATCAATTTAACCATGTATCTTCTAAATAAATAACAGAAAAAATTTGAGTTTCAAAGTGTGTCTACTTATTAGCATGCTTAGATAATCTACCTGTATTGGTCTGAACTCAAGGACACAAAAAGACATAAAAAATGACCTCAACTTCCACGATTCTGAAAATTAAGAAATGGCAATGCAAAAAATTACATATGCATCCTGACCATAGAAAGGACGTAGAAATAATTTATCTTGTGATATTTTCTATCTATCAAGGCACACTGACATTTATCTCACTTGATCCTCAAAAGATATTTATGATAGGAAAGGCAGCATAATACAGTACTTAAGAGTCAGAAATCACGGATTCCAGATTGCCACTAACTTTCTGTATAACCTTTGCAAAATCACTAACCCTCTCTTTGATCCAGAATACCCATCAGCACCATGAAGTGGCTGAGTTGTGATATCATCTCTCAAGTCTAGTAGCAGACTGGTTCAGTAACTCTTCACAATCACACAACTAATTCAGTGCTTAATTTCGGCCTAGGTTATCAGTGCTTAATTCAGCTAATTCAGGTGTAGATTATCCTGGTTCATGCAGAGAGTGGGGGTTAAGTGGAAAATGCTGTTTTAGATCAGCTCTTTTATTCCAGCTATCTTAGAACAGGCTGTCAGAACTACCATAGAAAGGAACTTAGACTGTGAGATGAATCTCACTAGAATGGGTCAACCACTCTCCAACTTATATTTAAATACATTATACAGCTTAGGGCTGCCAAGCAGACTGGGCTAAGAATCTTACAGTTGATACTACTTCAGTGCCAACTTGAGTCATAATAATTATATATATAGTTCCACAATAAAAATAAGTAGCCATAAGAAGAGTGGTCTTATAACAAGTACAGACTGTTTTCCTCCCACCTTATTCTTTTTTTTTTTTAATTAACTTATTATTATTATATTTTAAGTTGTAGGGTATATGTGCATAACGTGCAGGTTTGTTACATATGTATGCTTGTGCCATGTTGGTCTGCTGCACCCATCAACTCGTCATTTACATCAGGTATAACTCCCAATGCAATCCCTCCCCCCTCCCCCCTCCCCATGATAGGCCCCGGTGTGTGATGTTCCCCTTCCTGAGTCCAAGTGATCTCATTGTTCAGTTCCCACCTATGAGTGAGAACATGCGGTGTTTGGTTTTCTGTTCTTGTGATAGTTTGCTAAGAATGATGGATTCCAGCTGCATCCATG
>NW_022164721.1:0-1958 GCF_008728515.1 Papio anubis
GTGGTGCAATCACAGCTCACTGCAGCCTCGACCTCCCAGGGTTCAGGAAATTCTCCCACCTCAGCCTTCTGAGTAGCAGAGACCACAGGTGTGTGCCACCACGTCTGGCCAATTTTTAAATTTTTTGTAGAAACGGGGTTACCCAGGCTGGCCTCAAACTCCTGAGCTCAAGTGATCCACCCACTTTGGCCTCCCAAAGTACTAGGATTACAGGTGTGAGCCACCTCGCCCTGTCGGATTTTATTTATTTATTTATTTGAGACAGGGTCTTACTCTGTCACCCAGGCTGGAGTACAGTGGCATGATCTCCGCCTCCTGTGTTCAAGTGATTCTTGTGCCTTAGCCTCCCAAGTAGCTGGGATTACAGGTGCGTGCCACCATGCCCAGCTCATTTTTTTTTTTTTTTTTGTATTTTTAGTAGTGGCAGGGTTTCACCATGTTGGCCCAGCTGGTCTTGAACTCCTGACCTCAAATGATCTGCTCATCTCAGCCTCCCAAAGTGCTGGGATTACAGGCTTGAGCCACCATGCCTGGCCTCTGATTTTTTTATTATTGCACTTCTTCATTCAAAACACAAATTTTGGTTTTGAAAAAATAGCCTAGCTCTGTTAAAAAGTGGACATTCTTGGGCTGCTGATAATATTATATTTGATAGCAATAGTAACAATGACTTCTATTGTCAGTCTCAGTCTCTCTTTCTATGGCAAACAAGAATTAACCTTCCAACTGAACACTCTCACACAAAAGTTTACTGAGTTGCCAATGGTCCCATATTGGTGCACTGGGCCTGGCTTGTAAAGGTAGGGTTCAAGTCCCACTTCTGCCATTTACTATGTGTGTGCCCTTGGAAAACTGTGCAAACTCTGACCCGCAAATATGTCATCTATTTGTGTTAGTCCATTTTGCATTGCTCTAAAGGGGAATAACTGAGGTTGGGTAACGTATGAAGAAAAGAGATTTATTTGGCTCACGGTTCTGCGGGCTGTACAAGCATGGTGCCAGCATGTGCTTCTGGTGGGGGCCTCAGGTGTCTGTACTCATGGTGAAAGGTGAAGGGGGAGCAAGCATAGGGAGCAAGAGAGAAAGGAGAAGGTGCCAAGCTCTTTATTTTTATTTTTTCCTTGAGATGGAGTTTCCCTCTTGCTGCCCAGGCTGGAGTGCAACAGTGTGATCTCAGCTCACCAAAACCTCCATCTCCCGGGTTCAAGCAATTCTCTTGTCTCAGCCTCCCAAGTAGTTAGGATCACAGGCATGTGCCACCACATCTGGCTAATTTTGTATTTTTAGTAGAGATGGGGTTTCACTATGTTGGCCAGGCTGGTCTCAGACTCCCGACCTCAGATGATCTGCCCACCTCAGCCTCTCAAAGTGCTGGGATTACAGGCATGAGTCACTGCACGCAGCCTGGTGCCAGGATCTTTTAAGCAACCAGCTCACACGTGAACTGATAGAGTGAGCACTCACTCATCACTGCAAGGACAGCCCCAAGACATTCATGAGGGATCTTCCCCCATGATCCCAACACCTCCCACCAGGCCCCACCTCCAACACTGGGGATCACATTTCAACATGAGATTTGAAGGGGACAGACGTCAAGCTATCTCACTATTAAACAGGGACAATGCTTTCCACACACAGTTATTGTGACATTTACATGAATTGCTATATGCAAAAAGTGTTTTATAAACCATAAAGCTCTTTACACACATGAATTCTGGATACTGAATATTTGAGTGTGTTGAAATATAGTAGAAAAAAACCACAAACAATAGGAGGAAGAGAAAGGAATTATTGTCAGACAATGGACTTCCAAGTGGAGGGCCAAAACCCCAATGGAAAATTCCTTTTTTTGCCCCAATTAATCTAAAATTAGAGTAACAGAAATAACATAGAAATGAGCTCTTCAAGTCTACACTAAGGTAGAACTTCTTTACCAAGAATGTTTTTTAAACATTTTC
>NW_022164722.1:0-1957 GCF_008728515.1 Papio anubis
CCTGTAATTCTAGCTACTCAGGAGGCTGAGGCAGGAGAATCGCTTGAACCTGGGAGGCGGAAGGTGCGGTAAGCTGAGATCACACCATTGCACTCCAGCCTGGGCAACAAGAGTGAAACTCTGTCTCAAAAAAAAAACCAAAAAACCAAAAAACCAAAGAAAACTTATGTCTGGTCCATCCACTTTGTAATGATGAAGACCCCAAGTCATGGAGAGGTGAAATAACTTGCCTATGGTCACACAGTGGCAGAGTCTGGGCTAGATTCTTATTAGGGAACAGCTATAATATACTTTTTTTTTTTTTCGAGATGGAGTCTCACTCTGTCACCCAGGCTGAAGTGCAGTGGTGTGATCTCGGCTCACTGAAACCTCCGCCTCCCGTGTTCAAGTGATTCTCCTGCCTCAGCCTCCCGAGTAGCTGGGACTACAGGCACGTGCCACCATACCCGGCTAATATTTTGTAATTTTAGTAAAGATGGGTTTCATCTTGTTGGCCAGGATGGTCTCGATCTCCTGACCTTGTGGTCTGCCCTCCTCAGCCTCCCAAAGTGCTGGGATTATAAGCGTGAGCCACCATGCCTGGCGACTTTTTTTTTTTTTTTTTTTTTTTGAGAGGGAGTCTCTCTGTCGCCCAGGCTGAAGTGCAGTGGCGCCACCTCAGCCCACTGCAAGCTCCGCCTCCAGGGTTTATGCCATTCTCCTGCCTCAGCCTCCCTAGTAGCCAGGACTACAGGCCCATGCCACCTCGCCCAGCTAATTTTTTGTATTTTTA
Organism: Papio anubis; assembly: GCF_008728515.1. Lineage (NCBI taxonomy): Eukaryota > Metazoa > Chordata > Mammalia > Primates > Cercopithecidae > Papio > Papio anubis. The sequence goes on from NW_022164722.1 coordinate 773, forward strand.
GTAGAGACGGTTTCACTGTGTTAGCCAGGATGGTCTGGTTCTCCTGACCTCATGATCTGCCCGCCTTGGCCTCCCAAAGTGCTGGGATTACAGGCATGAGCCACTGCGTCTGGCTTTTTTTTTTTTTTTAATTTAAGAATACTTGAAGCCAGGCGTAGTGGCTCATGCCTGTAATCCGAGCACTTTGGGAGGCCGAGGTGGGCGGATCACTCAAGGTCAGGAGTTCAAGACCAGCCTGGTCAACATGCTGAAACCCCGTCTCTACTAAAAATACAAAATTAGACAGGAGTGGTGTTGCACGCCTGTAATCCCCAGCTACTCGGGAGGCTGAGGCAGGAGAATTGCTTGAACCCGAGAGGCAGAGGTTGCAGTGAGCTGAGATTGCACCACTTCACTCCAGCCTGGGTAAGAGTAAAACTCTATCTCCAAACAAACAAAAACAAAAAAACAAACAAACAAACAAAAAAGAATACTTGAGAGCTGGGCGTGATGGTGTTAATCCCAGCTACTTAGGAGACATGAGCATTGCTTAAGCCCAGGAGATTGAGACTAGCCTGGGCAGTCTTGGGAAAAAAAAAGAAGAAAGAAAAATTTAAGGACAGTTTCTATGAGGAGTGATGATAAGGTGGGCAAAAGAAGAGCAATACCTGGTCCAGTGGGGTTCACTGTTTTTACTAATTCTTGGAGGACTGGCAAAAAACATGTATCCCCTGTAGCCTTTTGGGGAAGGGAACGTTCAGAGATATTTCTAGGTTTCTGACTGTAAACGTCAGGTGGGCCTGAACTAGTAGAGTCTTTTTTTTTTTTTTCCGAGATGGAGTCTCACTCTGTCGCCCAAGCTGGAGTGCAGTAGTGCGATCTCGGCTCACTGCAACCTCCGCCTCCCGGGTTCAAGCGATTCTTCTTCCTCAACCTCCCAAGTAGCTGGAACTACAGGAGCCCACCACCACACCTGGCTAATTTTTTGTATTTTTAGTGGAGCCGGTGTTTCACATATTGGCCAGGCTGGTCTCGAACTCCTAACCTTGTGATCCGCCCACCTCTGCCTCCCAAAGTGTTGGGATTACGGGTGTGAGCCACCGTACCTGGCCGGTAGAGTCTTTTTTTAACCTTTAATCTGTGGCCCTTCACGCCACCTCCCCCTTTGCTGATGGGAACTTCTGAAGGTTTTTTTTTTTTTTTTTT
>NW_022164723.1:0-69362 GCF_008728515.1 Papio anubis
ATGATCTCCTGGTGTGCCTGTTTGCTTAAAGCGCAGTATTGGGGTGGCAGTTACCCGATTTTCCAGGTGTTATGTGTCTCAGTTCCCCTGGCTAGGAAAAGGGATTCCCTTCCCCCTTGCACTTCCCAGGTGAGGCAATGCCTCGCCCTGCTTCAGCTCTCGCTGGTCGGGCTGCAGCAGCTGACCAGCACCGATCGTCCGGCACTCCCCAGTGAGATGAACCCAGTACCTCAGTTGAAAATGCAGAAATCCCCGGTCTTCTGTGTCACTCATGCTGGGAGTTGGAGACTGGAGCTGTTCCTATTCGGCCATCTTGCTCCGCCCCCCCCTTCTTCTCAGTTTTTAAATACAACTGTAACTCAGTGAGTTGAACTCACACATCACAAAGCAGTTTCTCAGAAAGCTACTTTCTACTTTTTATCTGAAGATACTTCCTTTGTCACAGTAAGCTTGAATGGGCAAAGAAATATCCCACTGCAGATTTTAAGAAAACTGTGTTAGCAAACCGATCAATGAAAAGAAAAGTGTAACTCTGTGAGTTGCATTCACACGTCACAATGCAGTTTTTCAGCACGCTTCTTTCAGTTTTTATCTAAAGAGATTTCCTTTTTCACCGTAGCCCTCAATGTGCTCCCAAATATCACTTTGCAGATTACAGGAGAAGAGTGTTAGCAAAGAGCTACATGAACAGAAAGGTGGAACTCTCTGAGATGAATTCACAGATCTCAATGCAGTTTCTCAGAATGCTTCTTTTCAGTTTTTATCTGAAGAGATTTCCTTTTTCACTGTATCCCTCAATGCGCTCCCAAATATCACTTTGCAGATTCCACCAGAGAGTGTTAGCAAACAGCTTCATGAACAGGAAGGTGGAACCCTTTCAGATGAATTCACAGATCAGAAAGAAGTTTCACAGAAAACTTCTTTCTCGTTTTTATCTCAGGATATTTCCTTTCCTTTGGCCGTACAATATTTGAAGTGATCGAAAATATCAGGTCTTGGATTCCACAAAAACAGGACTAGCAAACAGCTCCACGAAATACAGCTGTAACTAAGTTCGTTGAATTCACCCATCACAAAGCAGTTTCTCAGAAAGCTACTTTCTACTTTTTATCTGAAGATATTTCCTTTGTCACAGTAAGCTTGATTGGGCAAAGAAATATCCCATTGCAGATTTCCAGAAAAATGTGTTAGCAAACTGATCAATGAAAAGAAAAGTGTACCTCTGTGAGTTGCATTCATACGTCACATGCAGTTTCTCAGAACCCTTCTTTTCAGTTTTTATCTGAAGAGATTTCCTTTTTCACTGTAGCCCTCAATGTGCTCCCAAATACCACTTTGCAGATTCCAGAAGAAGAGTGTTAGCAAACAGCTACATGAACAGAAAGGTGCAACTCTGTGAGATGAATGCACAGGTCACATAGAAGTTTCTCGGAAAGCTTCTTTTCAGTTTTTATCTGAAGAGATTTCCTTCTTCACTGTAGCCCTCAATGCGCTCCCAAATACCACTTTGCAGATTCCAGGAGAAGAGTGTCAGCAAAGAGCTCCATGAACAGAAAGGTGGCACTCTGTTAGATGAATGCACAGATCACAATGCAGATTCTCAGAATGCTTCCTTTCAGTTTTTATCTGAAGATATTTCCTTTTTCACTGTAGCCCTCAATGTACTCCCAATTATCACTTTGCATATTCCACGAGAAGAGTGTTAGCAAACAGCTTCATGAACAGAAAGGTGGAACTCTGTCAGATGAATTCACAGATCAGAAAGAAATTTCTCAGAAAACTTTGTCGTTTTTATCTGAGGATATTTCCTTTGGCCGTATAGTATTCAAAGTGATCAAAAACATCAGTCTCAGATTCCACAAAAACAGGACTAGCAAACAGTTCCACGAAATACAGCTGTAACTCAGTGAGTTGAATTCACACATCACAAAGCAGTTTCTCAGAAAGCTTCTTTCTACTTTTTGATTGAGTATATTTCCTTCGTCACCACAAGCTTCTTTGCAAAGAAATATCCCATTGCATATTTGAAGAAAAGAGAGTTAGCAAACGGATCAATGAAAACAAATGTGTAACTCTGTGAGTTGCATTCACACATCACAAAGCAGTTTCTCAGAACGCTTCTTTACAGGTTGTATCTGTGGACATTATCTTTTTCAACATAGCCCTCAATGTGCTCCCAAAAATCACTTTGCAGACTCCAGGAGAAGAGTGTTAGCAAACAGCTACATGAACAGAAAGGTGGAACTCTGTGAGATGAATTCACAGATCACATAGAAGTTTCTCAGAACGCTTCTTTTCAGTTTTTATCTGAAGAGATCTCCTTTGTCACTGTAGCCCTCTATTCACTCCCAAATATCACTTTGCGGATTCCAGAGAAGAGTGTTAGCCAACAGCTACATGAACTGGAAGGTGGAACTCTGCCAGATGAATTCATAGATAAGAAAGAAATTTCTCAGAAAACTTTTTTCTCTTTTTTATCACAGGATATTTCCTTTGGCCGTATAGTATTTAAAGTGATCAAAAATATCAGGTCCTAGATTCCATAAAAACAGGCCTAGCAAACAGCTCCACGAAATACAGCTGTAACTCAGTTAGTTGAATTCACACATCACAAAGCAGCTTCTCAGAAAGCTTCTCGCTACTTTTTATCTGAAGATATTTCCTTTGTCACAGTAAGCTTGATTGGGCAGAGAAATATCCCATTGTAGATTTCAAGAAAACAGTGTTAGAAAACTGATCAATGAACAGAAAACTGTAAAACTGTGAGTTGCATTCACAGGTCACAATGCAGTTTCTCACAAAGTTTCCTTTCAGTTTTTATCTGAAGATATTTCCTTTTTCACTGCAGCCCTCAATGTGCTCCCAAGTATCACTTAGCAGATTCCACGAGAACAGTGTTAGCAAACAGCTACTTGAACAGAAAGATGGAACTCTGTGAAATGAATGCAGAGGTCACATAGAAGTTTCTCAGAACACTTCATTTCAGTTTTTATCTGAAGATATTTCCTTTGTCACTGTAGCCCTCAATGTGCTCCCAAATATCACTTTGGAGATTCCACCAGACTTGTTAGCAAATAGCTTCATGAACAGGAAGGTGGAACTCTGTCAGATGATTTCACAGATCACAATGCAGTTTCTGAGAACGCTTCTTTTCAGTTTTTAATCTGAAGATACTTCCTTTTTCACTGTAGCCCTCAATGTGCTCCCAAATATCACTTTGTAGATTCCACGACAAGAGTGTTAGCAAACAACTACATGAACAGAAAGGTGGAGCTCTGTCAGATGAATTCACAGATCAAAAAGAAATTTCTCAGAAAACTTCTTTGTCTTTTTTATCTCCGGATATTTCTTTTGGCCGTATAATATTGGAAGTGATCGAAAATATCAGGTCTTAGGTTCCACTAAAACAGGACTAGCAAACAGCTCCACGAAATACAGCTCTGACTTAGTGAGTTGAATTCACACATCTCAAAGCAGTTTCTCAGAAAGCTTCTTTCTACTTGCTATCTGAAGATATTTCCCTTGTCACCCTAAGCTTGATTGGGCAAAGAAATATCCCATTGCAGATTTCAAGAAAACAGTGTTAGAAAACTGATCAAAGAACAGAAAAGTGTAACACTATGAGTTGCATTCACAGGTCACAATACAGTTTCTCACAACACTTCTTTTCAGTTTTTATCTGAAGAGATTTCCTTTGTCTCTGTAGCCCTCAATGCGCTCTGAAATAACACTTTGCAGATTCCAAGAGAAGAGTGTTAGCAAACAGCTACATGAACAGAAAGGTGAAACCCTGTAAGATGAATTCAGAGATCAGAAAGACTTTTCTCAGAAAAGTTCTTTCTCATTTTTATCTGGGGATATTTCATTGGGCTGTATACTCTTCAAAGCAATCCGAAATATCAGTTCTCAGATTCCATAAAAACGGGAATAGCAAACAGTTCCACGAAATACAGCTGTAACTCAGTGAGTTGAATTCACACATCAAAAAGCAGTTTCTCAGAAAGCTTCTTTCTACTTTTTGATTGAGTAAATTTCCTTTGTCACCGTAAGCTTCTTTGCGCAAAGAAATACCCCATTTGATTTGAAGAAAAGAGAGTTAGCAAACTGATCAATGAAAACAAATGTGTAACTCTGTGAGTTGCATTCACACATCACAAAGCAGTTTCTCAGAACGGTTCTTTCCAGGTTTTATCTGTGGATATTTTCTTTTTCACCATAGCCCTAATGCGCTCCCAAGTATCACTTTGCAGTTTCCACGAGAACAGTGTTAGCAAACGGCTTCATGAACAGAAAGGTGGAACTCTGTGAGATGAATTCACAGATCACAAAGAAGTTTCTCAGAAAACTCCTTTCTCGTTTTTGTCTCATTATATTTCCTTTTCCACCATAGTCCTCAATGTGCTCCCAATTATCGCTTTGTAGATTCCACGAGAAGAGTGTTAGCAAACACCTTCATGAACAGAAAGGTGGAACTCTGTCAGGTGAATTCACAGATCAGAAAGAAATTTCTGAGAAAAATTCTTTGTCGTTTTTATCTGAGGATATTTCCTTTGGCCGTAGAGTACTCAAAGCCATGGAAAATATCAGGTCTTAGATTCCACAAAAACAGGACTAGCAAACAGCTCCACAAAATACAGCTGTTACTCAGTGAGTTGAATTCACACATCACAAAGCAGTTTCTCAGAAACTTTCTTTATACTTTTTATCTGAAGAGATTTCCTTTGTCACCTTAAGCTTCATTGGGCAAAGAAATATCCCATTGCAGATTTGAAGAAAACTGTGTCAGCAAACTGATCAAGGAACAGAAAAGTGTAACTCTGTGAGTCGCATTCACATGTCACAATGCAGTTTCTCAGAACCCTTCTTTTCAGTTTTTATCTGAAGATATTTCCTTTTTCACTGTAGCCCTCAATGCGATCCCAAATATCACTTTGCAGATTCCAAGAGAAGAGTGTTAGCAAACAGCTACCTGAACAGAAAGGTGGGACTCTGTGAGATGAACTCAGAGATCAGAAAGACATTTCTCAGAAAACTTCTTTCTCGTTTTTATCTGGGGATATTTCCCTTGGCTGTATACTCTTCCAAGCAATCAGAAATATCAGGTCTTAAATTACACAAAAACGGGATTAGCAAACATTTCCAAGAAATACAGCTGTAACTCAGTGAGTTGAATTCACACATCACAAAGCAGTTTCTCAGAAAGCTTCTTTCTACTTTTTGTTTGAGTAAATTTCCTTTGTCACCGCAAGCTTCTTTGCGCAAAGAACTATCCCATTGCAGATTTGAAGAAAAGAGAGTTAGCAAACTGATCAATGAAAACAAATGTGTACCTCTGTGAGTTGCATTCACACGTCACAAAGCAGTTTCTCAGAATGGTTCTTTCCCGGTTTTATCTGTGGATATTTTCTTAGTCACCATGGCCTTAATGCGCACCCAAATATCACTTTGCATTTTCCACGAGAACAGTGTTAGCAAACGGCTTCATGAAAACAAAGGTGGAACTCTGTGAGATGATTTCGCAGATCACAAAGAAGTTTCTCAGAAAACTCCTTTCTCGTTTTTATCTGATTATATTTCCTTTTCCACCATAGCCCTCAATGCGCTCCAGATTATCGCTTTGCAGATTCCACGAGAAAAGTGTTAGCAGACAGCTTCATGAACAGAAAGGTGGAACTCTGTCAGATGAATTCACATATCAGAAAGAAATTTCTGAGAAAACTTCTTTCTCGTTTTTATCTCAGGATATTTCCTTTGGCCGTATAGTATTCAAAGCGATCCGAAATATCAGGTGTTAGATTCCACAAAAACAGTTTTAGCAAACAGCTCCATGAAATACAGCTGTAACACAGTGAGTTGAATTCACACATCTCAAAGTAGTTTCTCAGAAACTACTTTCTACTTTTTATCTGAAGATATTTCCTTTGTCACAGTAAGCTTGATTGGGCAAAGAAATACCCCACTGCAGAATAGAAGAAAACTGTGTTAGCAAACTGATCAATGAATAGAAAAGTGTAACTGTGTGAGTTGCATTCACACGTCACAGTGCAGTTTCTCAGAAGGCTTCTTTTCAGTTTTTATCTGAAGATATATCCTTTTTCACTGTAGCCATCAAGGCGCTCCCAAATCTCACTTAGCAGATTCCAGGAGAAGAGTGTTAGCAAACAGCTACATGAACAGAAAGGTGGAACTCTGTGAGATGAATTGAGAGATCACATAGAAGTTTCTCAGAATGCTTCTTTTCAGTTTTTATCTGCAGAGGTTTTCTTTTTCACTGTATCCCTCAATGCCCTCCAAATATCGCTTTGCAGATTCCACCAGAAGAGTGTTAGAAAACAACATCATGAACAGGAAGGTGGAACTCTGTCAGATAAATTCACAGATCAGAAAGAAATTTCTAGAAAACTTCTTTCTCGTTTTTATCTCAGGATAATTCCTTTGATCGCATAATATTTGATATGATCGAAAATATCAGGTCTTATATTCCAGAAAAACAGGACTAGCAAACAGCTCCACAAAATACAGCCGAAACTGAGTGAATTGAATTTACACATCAGAAAGCAGTTTCTCAGAAAGCTTCTTTCTACTTTTTATCTGAAGATATTTCCTTTGTCACCATAAGCTTGATTGGGCAAAGAAATATCCCATTGCAGATTTGAGGAAAACAGTGTTAGAAAACTGATCAATGAATAGAAGAGTGTAACACTGTGAGTTGCATTCACAGGTCACAATGCAGTTTCTCACAACGCTTCTTTTCAGTTTTTATCTGAATATATTTCCTTTTTCACTGCAGCCCTCAATGCACTCTCAAATATCACTTAGCAGACTCCAAGAGAAAAGTGTTAGCAAACAGCTACATGAACAGAAAGGAGGAACTCTGTGAGATGAATGCACAGGTCACATACAAGTTTCTCAAAACGTGTCTTTTCAGTTTTTATCTGAAGTTATTTCCTTTTTTACTGTTGCCCTCAGCGCTCCCAAATATCACTTTGCAGATTCCAGCAGAAGAGTGTTAGCAAAGAGCTACATGAACAGAAATGTGGAATTCTGTGAGATGAATTCACAGATCACAATGTAGTTTCTCAGAACTCTTCTTTTCAGTTTATATCTGAAGATATTTTCTTTTTCACTATAGCCCTCAATGCGCTCCCAAATATCACTTTACAGATTCCACGAGAAGAGGGTTAGCAAACAGCTACATGAACAGAAAGGTGAAACTCTGTAAGATGAATTCAGAGATCAGAAAGACATTCCTCAGAAAACTTCTTTTTCATTTTTATATGGGGATATTTCTTTTGGCTGTATACGCTTCAAAGCGATCTGAAATATCAGTTCTCAGATTCCATAAAAACAGGAATAGCAAACAGTTCCACGAAATACAGCTGCTACTCAGTGAGTTGAATTCACACATCACAAAGCAGTATCTCAGAAAGCTTCTTTCTACTTTTTGTTTCAGTAAATTTCCTTTGTCACCGAAAGCTTCTTTGCGCAAGGAAATATCCCATTGCAGATTTGAAGAAAAGAGAGTTAGCAAACTGATCAATGAAAAGAAACGTGTAACTCTGTGAGTTGCATTCACACATCTCAAATCTCTGAATTCATCACACAGAGGTTCACCTTTCTGTTCATGTAGCTGTTTGCTAACATTTTTCTCGTGGAAACTGCTAAGTGATATTTGGGAGCCCATTGAGGGCTGCAGCGAAAAAGGAAATATCTTCAGATAAAAACTGAAAAGAAGCTTTCTGAGAAACTGCATTGTGACGTGTGAATGCAACTCACAGAGTTACACTTTTCTGTTCCTTGATCAGTTTGTTAACAGTGTTTTCCAAGTCTACAATGGGATATTTCTCTGCCCAATGAAGTTTACGGTGACAAAGGAAATATCTTGAGATAAAAAGTAGAAAGAAGCTTTCTGAGAAACTGCTTTGTGATGTATGAATTCAACTCACTGAATTACAGCTGTATTTCGTGGAGCTGTTTGCTAGTCCTGTTTTTGTGGAATCTAAGACCTGATATTTCAGATCGTTTTGAAGTGTATACAGCCAAAGGAAATATCCTCAGATAAAAACGAGAAAGAAGTTTTCTGAGAAATGTCTTTCTGATCGCTGAATTCACCTCACAGAGTTCCACCTTTCTGTTCATGTAGCTGTTTGCTAACACTCTTCTCTTGGAATCTGCAAAGTGATATTTGGGAGCCCTTTGAGGACTACAGTGAAAACGAAAATATTCTCAGATAAAAACTGAAAAGAAGCAATCTGAGAAACTGCTTTGTGATGTGTGAATTCAACTCACTGATTTACATCTGTATTTCGTGGAGCTGTTTGCTAGTACTGTTTTTGTGGAATGTAAGACATGATATTTTGGAACACTTTGAAGACTATACAGCCAAAGGAAATATCCCCAGATAAACACGAGATAGAAGTTTTGTCAGAAATGTCTTTCTGATCTCTGAATTCATGTGACATAGTTCCACCTTTCTGCTCATGTAGCTGTTTGCTAACACTCTTCTCGCGAAATCTGCAAAGTGATATTTGGGAGCGCATTGAGGGCTACAGCGAGAAAGGAAATATCGTCAGATAAAAACTGAAAATAAGCGTTCTGAGAAACTGCATTGTGACGTGTGAGTGCAACTCACAGAGTTACACTTTTCTGTTCATTGATCAGTTTGCTAGCACAGTTTTCTTCAAATCGGCAATGGGATATTTCTTTGCCCAATGAAGCTTTTGGTGACAAAGGAAACATCTTCAGATAAAAAGTAGAAAGTAAGTTTCTGAAAAACTACCTTGTGACGTGTGAATTCAACTCACTGAGTTACATCAGCATTTCGTGGAGCTGTTTGCTAATCCTGTTTTTGTAGAATGTAAGATCAGATATTTCGGATCGCTTTGAAGGGCATGCAGCCACAGGAAATATCCCCAGATAAAAATGAGAGAGAAATTTTCTGAGAAATATCTTTCTGATCTCTGAATTCGCCTCACAGAGTTCCACCTTTCTGTTCATGTAGCTGTTTGCTACTCTGTTCTTTTGGAATCTGCAAAGTATTATTTGGGAGCGCATTGAGTGCTACAGTGAAAAAGGAAATCACTTCAGATCAAAACTGAAAAGAAGTGTTGTGAGAAACTGTATTGTGACCTGTGAATGCAACTCATAGTGTTACACTTTTCTGTTCTTTGATCAGTTTTCTAACACTGTTTTCTTGAAATCTGCAATGGGATATTTCTTTGCCCAATCAAGCTTAGGGTGACAAGGGAAATATCTTCAGATAAAAAGTAGAAAGAAGCTTTCTGAGAAACTGCTTTGAGATGTGTGAATTCAACTCACTGAGTCACATCTGTATTTCGTGGAGCTGTTTCTAGTCCTGTTTTTGTGGGATGTAAGACCTGATATTTCGGATCGCCTTGAAGAGTGTGCACCCAAAGGAAATATCCCCAGATAAAAACGAAAAACAAGTTTTCTGAGAAATGTTTTTCTGATCTATGAATTCATCTCACAGAGTTCCACCTTTCTGTTCATGTAGCTGTTTACTAACACTATTCTCTTGGAATCTGAAAAATGATATTTGTTAGTGCATTGATGGCTACAGTGAAAAAGGAAATATCTTCAGATAAAAACTGAAAAGAAGCCTTCTGAGAAACTGCATTGTGACGTGTGAATGCAACTTACAGAGTTACACTTTTCTGTTCATTGATCAGTTTGCTATCACAGTTTTCTTCAAATCTGCAATTGGATATTTCTTTGCCCAATGAAGCTGACAGTGACAAAGGAAACAATTTCAGATAAAAAGCCAAAAGAAGCTTTCTGAGAAACTGCTTTGTGATGTGTGAATTCAACTCACTGAGTTACATCTGTATTTCGTGGAGTTGTTTGCTAGTCCTATTTTTGTGGAATGTAAGACCTGATATTTCGGATCGCTTTGAAGAGTATACAGCCAAAGGAAATATCCCCAGACAAAAACGAGAGAGAAGTTTTCTGAATAATGTCTTTCTGTACTCTTAATTCATCTCACAGAGTTCCACTTTTCTGTTGATGTAGCTGTTTGTTCACACTCTTCTCGTGTAATCTGCAAAGTCATATTTGGGACAAATTGAGGGCTACAGTGAAAAAGGAAATATCTTCAGAAAAAAACTGAAAAGAAGCATTCTGAGAAACTGCATTGTGACGTGTGAATGCAACTCACCGAGTTACACTTTTCTGTTCCTTGATCGGTTTGCTAACACCGTTTTCTTCAAATCTACAATGGGATATTTCTTTGCTGAATGAAGCTTACGGAGACAAAGGAAATATGTTCAGATAAAAAGTAGAAAGGAGCTTTCTAAGTAACTGCTTTGTGATGTGTGAATTCAACTCACTGAGTTACATGTGTATTTCGTGGAGCTGTTTGCTAGTCCTGTTTTTGTGGAATCTAAGACCTGATACTTCGGATCGCTTTGAAGAGTATACAGCCAAAGAAATATCCTCATATAAAAACGAGATAGAAGTTTTCTGAGAAATGTCTTTCTAACTTCTGAATTCATCTCAAAGAGTTCCACATTTCTGTTCATGTAGCTGTTTGCTAATACTCTTGTCTTGGAATCTGCAAAGTGATATTTGGAAGCGCATTGAGGGCTACAGTGAAAAAGGAAATATCGTCAGATAAAAACTGAAAGGAAGCATTCTAAGAAACTGCATTGTGAGGTCTGAATGCAACTCACTGAGTTACACTTTTCTGTTCCTTGATGAGTTTGGTAACACAGTTTTCTTCAAAACTACCATCGAATATTCCTTTGCCCAATGAAGCTTACGGTGACAAAGGAAATATCTTCAGATGAATAGTAGAAAGAAGCTTTCTGAGAAACTGCTTTGTGATGTGTGAATTCAACTCACTGAGTTACATTTTTCTGTTCATTGATCAGTTTGCTAAAACAGTTTTCTTCAAATCTGCATTGGGATATTTCTTGACACAATGAAGCTTACGGTGACAAGGGAAATATCTTCAGATAAAAAGTAGAAAAAAGCTTTCTGAGAAACTGCTTTGTGATGTGTGAATTCAACTCACTGAGTTACATCTGTATTTCGTGGAGCTGATGCTAGTCCTGCTTTGGTGGAATCTAAGACCTGATATTTCGGATCACTTAGAAGAGTGTACAGCCAAAGGAAATATCCCCAGATAAAAATGAGAAAGAAGTTTTCTGAGAAATGTCTTCTGGTCTCTGGAATTTCATCTCATTATTCCACCTTCCTGTTCATGTAGATGTTTGTTAAACCCCTCTCTCTTGGAATCTGCAAAGTGATATTTGGGGAGCACAATGATCGCTACAGTGAAAAGGAAATATTTTCCTCATAAAACTGAAAAAGAACCGCTCTGAGAAACTGTATCAGACGGTGAATGCAAACTTTATAGAGTTACACCCCTTTCTGTTCCTTAATCAGTTTGATAACAACACAGTTTTCTTCAAATTTGCAATGGATATTTCTTTGCAAATGAAGCTTAATGTAGACAAAGGAAACATCTTCAGATAAAAAGTAGAAAGATGGTTTCTCAGAAACTGCTTTGTGATGTGAATTCAACTCACTGAGCTACATCTGGTATTTTTGAGCTGTTTACTGGTCCTGTTTTTGTGGAATGTTAGACCTGATATTTCGATCGCCTTTAAGAGTATACAGCCAAAAGGAAATATCCCCAGATAAAACGAAAGAAGTTTTCTGAGAAATGTCTTTTTTTTTTTTTATTTATTTATTATTATTATACTGTGTTGTAGGTACTTGTGCATAACGTGCAGGTTTACTACATATGTGCTAATTTTGTGCCTTGGTGTGTTAACCCATCAACTCGCTATTTACATCAGGTATAACTCCCAATGTCCTCCCCCTCCCTCCCCCATGATAGGCCCCAGTGTGTGTGATGTTCCCCTTCCCGAAACTAAGTGATCTCATTGTTCAGTTCCCACCCCATGAGTGAGAAACATGCTGCGTTTGGTTTTCTGTTCTTGTGATAGTTTGTTAAGACTGATTCCAGCTAAAACCATGTCGCTACAAAGGACACAACCATCCTTTTGATGGCTGCATAGTATTCCATGGTGTATATGTATGCCACATTTTCAATCCAATCTGTCACTGATGGACATTTGGGTTGATTCCAAGTCTTTGCTATTAGAATAGTGCTGCAATAAACACAATGCATGTACTTTAGAGCAGCATAATTTATAACTTTGGGTATATACCTGCAATGGGATTGCTGGGCCATGGCGATCTAGTTCTAGATCCTTGAGGAACGCCATACTGTTTTCCTATAATGGTTGAACTAGTTACAATCCCACCAACAGTGTAAAGTGTTCCATTTCTCCCACATCCCTTCCAGCACCTGTTGTTTCCTGACTTTTAATGATCGCCATTCAACTGGTGTGAGATGGTATCTCATTGTGGTTTTGATTTGCATTTCTCTGATGGCCAGTGATGATGAGCATTTTTCATGTGTTTGTTGGCTGTATGAATGTCTTCTTTTGAGAAATGTCTATTCATATCCTTTGCCCACTTTTGATGGGGTTGTTTTGTTTTTTTCTCTGTAAACTTGTTTGAGTTCTTTGTAGGTTCTGGATATTAGCCCCTTTGTCAGATGAGTAGATTGCAAAAATTTTCTCCCATTCTGTAGGTTGGCCTGTTCAATTTTGATGGTAGCTTCTTTGCTGAAGCTTCAGTTTAATGAGATCCCATTTGCTAATTTTAGCTTTTTGCTGTCGTTGCTTTTGGTGTTGACATGAAGTCTGCCCATGCCTATGTCCTGAATGGTACTACCTAGGTTTTCTCTAGGATTTTTATGGTATTAGGTCTAACATTTAAGTCTCTCTTAACCATCTTGAATTAATTTCTATATATAAGGAAAGGATCCTATTTCAGGGAAGCTTTACTATATTAGCCAATTTCTCTAGCACCATTTTATAAATAGAATCCTTTTCCCCATTTCTTGTTTCAGGCCTGCCGTAAAGATCGATGGCTGTAGATGTGTGGTATTATTTCTGAGGACCTGTTCTGACTCCATTGGTCTATATCTCTGTTTTGGTACCAGCACAATGCCAAGCTTACTGTAGCCTTGTAGTATAGCTTGAAGTCAGTAGCCATGGATGCCTCCAGCTTTGTTCTTTTGACTTAGGGATTGTCTTGAGATGCGGCTCTTTTTGGTTCCATATGAACTTTTAGCAGTTTTTCCAATTCTGTGAAGAAACTCTATTATAGCTTGATGGGGATGGCATTGAATCTATAAATTACCTTGGGCAGTATGGCCATTTTCAATGATATTGATTCTTCCTATCCATGAGCATGGTATGTTCTTCCATTTGTTTGTGTCCTCTTTGATTTCACTTTGGGAGGGTTTGTAGTTCTCCTCTTGAAGAGGTCCTTTTACATCCCTTGTGTTGATTCCTAGGCATTTGATTCTCTTTGAAGCTAAATTAGAACAAAGCTCATTCATACTCTGGCTCTGTTTGTCTGTTGGTGTATAAGAATGCTTTCTGTGATTTTGCACATTAATTTCACCTGGAGGATTCTTATTGAAGTTGCTTATCAGCTTAAGGAGATTTTGGGCTGATAATAAAATGGGGTTTTCTAAATATACAACTACAAGTCATCTGCAAACAGGGACAATTTGACTTTTCTTTCCAACTGAATGTTCTGATTTCTTTCTTCTGCCTACCGTTCTAGCCAGAACTTCCAACACTGTGTTGAATAGGAGGGCATGAGGCATCCCTGTCTTGTGCCAGTGTTCAAAGGAATTCTTTCCAGTTTTTGCCCATCTAAAGGATATTGGCTGTGGGTTTGTCATAAATAGCTTCCTTATTATTTTGAGGTAATGCTCCATCAATACCGAATTTATTGATGCTTTTAGCATGAAGGGCTGTTGAATTTGTCAAAAGCCTTTCTGCATCTATTGAGATAACCATGTGGTTCTTGTCTCTTTGGTCTCTGTTTATATGCTGGATTATGTTTATGGATTTGCTAATGTTGAACCAGCCTGCATCCCAGGGATGAAGCCCACTTATCATGGTGGGATAAGCTTTTACGTCATGAATCCGGTTTGCCAGTATTTCGAGGATTTTTGCATCGATGTTCATCAGGGATATTGGTCTAAAATTTCTTTTTGTTGTATCTCTGCCAGGCTTTGTATCAGGATGATGTTGGCCTCATAAATGAGTTAGGAGGATTCCTCTTTTCTATTGATTGAATAGTTCTAGTGAAACGGTACCTAAATCTTCCTAAAATTCTCTGGTAGAATTCAGCTAGAATCCATCTGGTCCTGGACTCTTTGGTTATAGGCTATTAATTGTTGCCCCCAATTTCAGAGCCTGCTATTGGTCTATTCAGGGATCAACTCTTCCTGGTTTAGTCTTGGAAGAGTGTAAGTGTCCAGGAAATTATCCATTTCTTCTAGATTTTCCAGCTTATTTGGCGTGAGGTGTTTATAGTATTCTCTGATGGTAGTTTGTATTTCTGTGGGTCGGTGGTGACATCCCTTTATCATTTTAATTAAGGCTGATTTGATTCTCTCTCTTTTCTTCTTATTAGTCTTGCTAGTGGTCTGTCAATTTTGTTGATCTTTTCAAAAACCAACCCTGGATTCAATATCTTTTGAGGGTTTTTTTGTGTCTCTATCTCCCAGTTCCCCAGTTCCTTGATCTTAGCTATTTTGCCTTCTGCTAGCTGAATGTGTTTGCTCTTGCTTCTCTAATTTTTAATTAAGTATGTTAGATGTCAATTTTTGATCTTTCCTGCTTTCTCTTGTAATATTACAAATTTCTACACACTGGCTTTAAATGTGTCCCAGAGATTCTGGTATGTTGTACTTTTGTTCTCATTGGTTTCAAAGAACATCTTTATTTCTGCCTTCATTTCGCTATGTACCCAGTAGTCCAGAGCAGGCTAATAGTTTCCATGTAGTGGAGCGTTTTACTTGTTTTAGTCCTGAGTTCTAGTTTCTGATTGCACTGTGGTCTGAGAGACAGTTTGTTGCAATTTCTGCTCAAAATACTGCTGAGGAGTGCTTTACTTCCACCACGCGGGTCAATTTTGGAATAAGTACGATGTGGTGCTGAGAAGAACAAAGGCCTGCTGATTTGGGGTGGAGAGTTCTATAGATGCTCATTCGGGTTCAAGCTACAGCAGAGATGAGTTCAATTCCTGGATAACTTTGTTAACTTTCTCTGTCTCAAAGCGACCATTCAATGTTGACAGTGGAGGTTGGAAGTCTCCCATTATTGTATGGGTCTAAGTCTCTCAAAGTCTCTAAGGACTTGCTTTTATGAATCTGGGTGCTCCTGTATTGGGTGCATATATATTTAGGATAGTTAGCTCTTCCTGTTGAATTGATCCCTTTACCATTATGTAATGCCTTCTTTGTCTCTTTGGATCTTTGATGGTTTAAAGTCTGTTTTATCAGAGACAGATTGCAACCCTGCTTTTTTGTTCTCCATTTGCTTGGTAAATCTTCCTCCATCCCTTTATTTGAGCCTATGTATGTCTCTCAGCAGGATGATGGGTCTCCTGAATACAGCAGACTGATGGGTCTTGACTCTTTATCCAGTTTGCTGCCTGTGTCTCTTAATTGGAGCATTTATCCATTTACATTTAAGGTTGGTGATTACAGGTGAACTTGATCCTGTCATATGATATTAACTGTTATTTTGCTCATTAGTTGATGCAGCTTCTTCCTAGCCTCGATGGTTCTACCTGGCATGTTTGAGATGGCTGGTAGCGGTTAAGTTCTCCATACGTTTAGTACTGTGGTCTCTTGTAAGCAGGCCTAGTGGTGACAAAATCTCTACATTTTATTTATCTGTAAAGGATTTTATTTCTCCCTTCACTTATGAAACTTAGTTTGGCTGGATATGAAATTTCAGTTGAAAATTCTTTTCTTTAAGAATGTTGAATATTGGCCCCACTCTCTTCTGGCTTGGAGAGTTTCTGTCGGTGACATCTGCTGTGAGTCTGATGGGCTTCCTTTGTGGGTAACCTGACCTTTCTCTGGCTGTTCTTTAAGATTTTTCTCCTTCATTTCCAACTTGCGGAATCTTGGCAATTATGTGTCTTGAGTTGCTCTTCTCGAGGAGTATCTTTAGGCGCTCTCTCTTCTGTATTTCCTGGATTTTAATGTTGGCCTGCCTACTAGGGTTGAAGTTCTCCTGATGATATCCTGAAGAGTATTTCCAACTTGTTCCATTTTCCCTCACTTTCAGGCAACGCCCCAATCAGACGTGATTTGGTCTCTTTTTACATAATCCCATACTTCTTGCAGGCTTTGTTCATTTTTCCTTCTTTTTTCTTTTGGTTTCTTCTCGCTTCATTTCATTCATTTGATCCTCAATCGCTGATACTCTTTCTTCCAGTTGATCGAGTCGGTTACTGAAGTCTGTGCATTTGTCACGATTTCTCGTGGTCATGGTTTTCATCTCTTTCATTTCCCTGCTTATGACCTTCTCTGCATTAATTAGTCTAGAAGGTGAATTTCTTCCACTTTTTTTTTCTCAAGCATTTTAGTTTCTTTATGCTTGGGTAATGTAATTCCTCCTTTAGCTCTGAGAAATTTGATGGACTGGTTTCTTCTCTCATCTGCCAAAGCTCGGCTTCCTCCCGGCCCAGCTTTTGATCCGTTGTTGGCTAAGGGAGCCATGCCCTTGCCGGGAGATTGTTTGTTTTTTGAATCTCCAGCTTTCTGCCCCGCTTTTCTCCCCCATCTTTGTAATTTTATCTGCCTCTGGTCTTGATGATGGTGATGTACTGATGGGGTTTTGTGTAGGTGTCCTTCCTGTTTGATAGTTTTCCCTTCTAACAGCTTCTAGGACCCTCAGCTGTAGGCTGGTCTGTTGAGATTGCTTGAGGTCCACTCAGACCCTGTTTGCTCTGTATCAGCAGCAGAGACTGCAGAAGATAGAATATTTCTGAACAGCAAGTGTACCTGTCTGATTCTTGCTTTGAAGCCTCCTCCTCAGGGTGTACTCCTCCCTGTGAGGTGTGGGTGTCAGACTGCCCTAGTGGGGATGTCTCCCAGTAGGTTACCAGGGTCAGGGGACCCTGAGCAGGGAGTCTGTCCCTTCTCAGATCTCAACCCCCGTGTTGGGAGATCCACTGCTCCTCTTCAAAGCTGTCAGACAGTGAGTCGCTTGGGTCTGCAGAGGCATCTGCTGCTTTGTTACTGTTTACTGTGCCCTGCCCCCCAGAGGTGGAGTCTACAGAGACAGGCAGGCCTCTGCAGCTGCTGTGAGCTCCACCCAGTTGGAGCTTCCAGCAGCTTTGTTTACCTACTTAAGCCTGGCTAGCCTACAAGCCCCCAGCCCTCGCTGCTGCCTTGCCGGTAGATCACAGACTGCTGTGATAGCAATGAGGAGGCCCGCAAGGGGACCCTCCCAGCCAGGTGTGAGATATGATCCTCGGTGTTCCTGCTTCGCTCAAAAGCGCAGTATTGGGGTGGAGCACGGGATTCTCCAGGTGTTGTGTGTCTCAGCCCCTGGCTAGGAAAAGGGATCTCTTCCCCTGGCGCCTCCCAGGTGAGGCACGCCTCACCTGCTTCAGCCTCGGTCGGGCTGCAGCAGCTGACCAGTACCGGGACTCCTCCCGCACTCCCAGTGAAATGAACCCAGTACCAGTTGGAAAATGCCTAAATCACCGGTCTTCTGTGTCACATGCTGGGAGTTGAAGACTGAGCTGTCTTATTCGCCATCTTGCTCTGCCCCGGAGAAATGCCTCCTTTCAGATCTCTTGAATTCCCATCTCACAGAGTTCCACCTTTCTGTTCATGTAGCTGTTTACAACCCTTCTTGAATCTGCAAAGTGATATTTGGGAGCACATTGAGGGCTACAGTGAAAATGGAATTATCTTCAGATAAAAACTGAGAAGAAGCGTTCTGAGAGACTGCATTGTGACATGTGAATGCAACCTACAGAGTTACACTTTTCTGTTCATTGATCAGTTTACTATCACAGGTTTCTTCAAATCTGCAATGGGATTTTTCTTTGTCCAGTTAAACTTACGGTGACAAAGGAAACATCTCGACAAATAGTAGAAAGAAGCTTCTGAAAACTGCTTTCTAGGATGTGAATTCAACTCTACCTGAAAGTTACATCTGTATTTCGTGGAGCTGTTTCTAGTCCTGTTTTTGTGGGATGTAAGACCTGATATTTCGGATCGCTTTGTAGAGTATACAGCCAAAGGAAATATCCCCAGATAAAAATGAAAAAGAAGTTTTCTGAGAAATGTCTTTCTGATCTCTGAATTCATCTCACAGAGTTCCACCTTTCTGTGCATGTAGCGGTTTGCCTACACTCTTCTCGTTTAATCGCAAAGTGATATTTCGGAGCACATCATGGCTACAGTGAAAAAAGAAATATCTTCAGATACAAACTGAAAAGAAGTGTTCTGAGAAACTGCATTGTGACGAGTGAATGCAACTTACAGTTACATTTTCTGTTCATTGATCAGTTTACAAACACAGTTTTCTTCAAATCTGCAATGGGATATTTCTAGGCCCAATGAAGCTTACGGTGACAATGGAAATATCTGCAGATAAAAAGTATAAAGAAGATTTCTGAAAAACTGCTTTGTCAGGTGTGAATTCAACTCACTGAGTAACATATGCATTTCGTGGAGCTGATGCTAGTCCTGTTTTGGTGAAATCTAAGACGTGATATTTCGGATTCATTTGAAGAGTGTATAGCCAAAGGAAATATCCCCAGATAAAAACGAGAAAGAAGATTTCTGAGAAATATCTTTCTGATCTCTCAGTTCATCTCACAGAGTTCCACCTTTCGGTTCATGTAGCTGTTTGCTAGCACTCTTCTCGGGGAAACTGCAAAGTGATATTTGGGAGCTCTTTGAGGGAGACAGTGAAAAAGGAAATCTCTTCAAATAAATACTGAAAAGAAGCGTTCTGAGAAACTGCATTGTGACATGTGAATGCAACTCACAGAGTTACCCTTCTCTGTTCATTGATCAGTTTGCTAGCACAGTTTTCTTGAAATCAGCAGTGGGATATTTCTTTGCCCAATGAAGCTTAAGGTGACAAATAGAACATCTTCAGATCAAAAGAAGAAAGAAGCTTTCTGAGGAACTGCTTTGTGATCTGGGAATTCAACTCTTTGAGATACAGCTGTATTTCATGGAGCTGTTTGCTAGTCCAGTTTTTGTTGAATCTGAGAATCGATATTTCGTATTGCTTGGAGGAGTACACAGCCAAAGGAAATATCCCCAGGTAAAACCGAGAAAGAAGATTTCTGAGAAATGTCTTCCTGATCTCTAAGTTCATTTCACAGAGTTCCACCTTTCTGTTCATGTAGCTGTTTGCTAACACTCTTCTCGTGAAATCTGCAAAGTGATATTTGGGAGCCTTTTGAGTGATACAGTGAAAAAGGAAATATCTTCAGATGAAAACTGAAAGAAAGCGTTCTGAGAAACTTCTATGTGACCTGTGCATTCATCTCACAGAGTTTCACCTTTCTGTTCATGTAGATGTTTGCTAACACTCTTCTCGTGAAATCTGCTAAGTGATATTTGTGAGCGCATTGAGGGCTACAGTGAAAAAGGAAATATCTTCAGATAAAAACTGAAAGGAAGGGTTCTGAGAAACTTCTATGTGACCTTTGCATTCATCTCACAGAGTTCCAGCTTTTTGTTCATGTAGCTGTTTGCTAACACTCTTCTCGTGGAATCTGCTAAGTGTTATTAGGGAGCGCATTGACGGCTACACTGAAAAAGGAAATGTCTTCAGATAAAAACTGAAAAGAAGCATTCTGAGAAACTGCATTGTGACTGTGAATGAAACTCACAGAGTTACACTTTTCTGTTCATTGATCAGTTTGCTAACACAGTTTTTTTGAAATCAGCAGTGAAATATTTCTTTGCCCAGTGAAGCTTACAGTGACAAAGAAAATATCTTCAGACAAAATGCAGAAAGAAGCTTTCTGAGAAACTGCTTTGTGATGTGTGAATTCAACTCACTGAGATACAGCTGTATTTCACCGATCTGTTTGCTAGTCCAGTTTTTGTTGAATCTGTGAACCGATATTTTGGATCTCTTGGAGGAGTATACCCGCAAAGG
This sequence comes from Papio anubis, assembly GCF_008728515.1. Lineage (NCBI taxonomy): Eukaryota > Metazoa > Chordata > Mammalia > Primates > Cercopithecidae > Papio > Papio anubis. The sequence continues at coordinate 20,055 of NW_022164723.1, forward strand.
AAATATACCCAGATAGAAATGAGAAAGAAGATTTCTGAGATATGCCATTCTGATTTCTGAGTTCATCTTACATAGTTCCACCTTTCTGTTCCTGTAGCTGTTTGCAAAGTGATATTTGGGAGTGCATTGAGGGATACAGTGAAAAAGGAAATATCTTCAGATAAAACTGAAAGGAAGTGTTCTGGGAAACTTCTATGTGACCTGTGTATTCATCTCAGAGCGTTCCACCTTTCTGTTCATGTAGCTGTTTGCTAACACTCTTCTCGTGGAATCTGCTATGTGATATTTGGGAGGGCATTAACGGCTACAGTGAAAAAGGAAATATCTTCATATAAAAATTGAAACAATGCGTTCTGAGAAACCTCTCTGTGACCTGGTCATTCATCTCACAGAGTTCCCCCTTTCTGGTCATGACGCTGTTTGCTAACCCTGTTCTCGTGGAATCTGTTAACTGATATTTGGGAGCCCAATGACGGCTACAGTGAAAAAGGAAATATCTTCAGATAAAAACTGAAAGGAAGCGTTCTGAGAAACTTCACTGTGATGTGTGAATGCAACTCACAGAGTTACACTTTTCTGTTCATTTTTGAGTTTGCTAACACATTTTTCTTGAAATCAGCACTGGGATATTTCTTTGCCCAATGAACCTTACGGTGACAAAGAAAATATCTTCAGATAAAAAGTAGAAAGAAGCTTTCTGAGAAACTGCTTTGTGATGTGTCAATTCAACTCACTGAGTTACAGCTATATTTCATGGAGCTGTTTGCTAGTCCAGTTTTTGTTGAATCTGAAAACAGATATTTCGGAACACTTGGAGGAGTATACAGCCAAAGGAAATATCCCCAGATAAAAACGAGAAAGAAGATATCTGAGAAATGTCTTTGTGATCTCTGAGTTCATCTCACAGTTTTCCACCTTTCTGTTCATGTTGCTGTTTTCTAACACTCTTCTCGTGGAACCTGCAAAGTGATATTTGGGAGCCCATTGAGGGCTACAGTAAAAAAGGAAATATCTTCAGATAAAAACTGAAAAGAATTGTAATGAGTAACAGCAATGTGACCTGTGCATTTGTCTCACAGAGTTTCACCTTTCTGTTCATGTAGCTGTTTTCTAACAGTCTTCTCGTGGAATCTGCAAAGTGACATTTAGGAGCGCATTGAGGGCTACAGTCAAAAAGGAAATATTTTCATATAAAAACTGAAAGGAAGCGTTCTGAGAAACTTCTATGTGACCTTTGCATTCATCTCACTGAGTTCCAACTTTCTGTTCATGTAGTTGTTTGGTAACACTCTTTTCGTGGAATCTGTGAAGTGATATTTGGGAGCGCATTGACGGCTAGAGTGAAAAAGGAAATATCTTCAGATAAAAACTGAAAAGAAGCGTCTGAGAAACTGCATTGTGACTTATGAATAAAACTCACAGAGTTACACTTTTCTGTTCATTGATCAGTTTACTGACACAGTTTTCTTGAAATCAGCAATGGGAGACTTCTTTCCACAATGAAGCTTATGGTGACAAAGGAAATATCTTCAGATAAAAAGTAGAAAGAAGCTTTCTGAGAAACTGCTTTGTGATGTGTGAATTCAACTCACTGAGTTATCACTGTATTTCATGGAGCTGTTTTCTAGTCCAGTTTTTGTTGAATCTGAGAAACGATATTTCGGATCACTTGGAGGAGTACACAGCCAAAGGAAAAATCATCAGATAAAAACGAGAAAGAAGATTTTGGAGAAATGTTTTTCTGATCTCTGTGTTCGTCTCACAGAGTGCCACCTTTCTCTTCATGTAGCTGTTTGCTAACACTCTTCTACTGGAATCTGCTAAGTGATATTTCGGAGTGCATTGACGGCTACAGTGAAAAAGGAAATATCTTCAGATAAAAACTGAAAGGAAGCGTTCTGAATAACTTCTATATGACCTGTGCATTCATCTCACAGCGTTTCATCTTTCTGTTCATGTATCTGTTTGCTAACATTCTTCTCCTGGATTCTGCTAAGTGATACTTGGGAGCGCATTGACAGCTATAGTGAAAAAGGAAATATCTTCAGATAAAAACTGAAAAGAAGCATTCTGAGAAAACGCATTGTGACTTTGAAGAGTGAATGCAACTCGAAGAGTTACACTTTTCTGTTCATTGATCAGTTTCTTAACACAGTTTTCTTGAAATCTGCAACGGGATATTTCTTTCCCCAGTGAAGCTTACGGTGACAAAAGAAATATCTTTAGATAAAAAGTAGAAAGAAGCTCTCTGAGAAACTGCTTTGTGAGGTGTGAATCCAACTCACTGAGTTACAACTGTATTCCATGGAGCTGTTTGCTAGTCCAGTTTTTGATGAATCTGAGAACAGATATTTCGGATGGCTTGGAGGAGTATAGAGCCAAAGGAAATATCCCCAGATAAAAACGAGAAAGAAGATTTCTGAGAAATACCTTTTTGATATCTGAGTCCATCTCACAGAGTTCCAACTTTCTGTTCATGTAGCTGTTTGCTAACACTCTGCTCGTTGAATTTGCAAAGTGATGTTTGGGAGCGCATTGAGGGATACAGTGAAAAAGGAAATATTTTCAGATAAAACTGAAAAAAAGCATTCTGAGAAACTGCATTGTGATGTTGAATACAACTCACAGAGTTACCCTTTCCTGCTCATTGATCCGTTTGCTAACACAGTTTTCTTGAAACCAGCAGTGGGATATTTCTTTGCCCAGTGAAGCTTACAGTGACAAAGGAAATATCTTCAGAGAAAAAGTAGAAAGAAGCTTTCTGAGAAACTGCTTTGTGATGTGTGAATTCAACTCACTAAGTTACAGCTGTATTTAATGGAGCTGCTTGCTAGTCTAGTTTTTGTTGAATCTGAGAAGCGATATTTCGGATCGCTTGGAGGAGTATACAGCCAAAGGAAATATCCCCAGATAAAAACTAGAAAGAAGATTTCTGAGAAATGTCTTCCCGATCTCTGAGTTCATCTCACAGAGTTCCACCTTTCTGTTCATGTAGATGTTTGTTAACACTCTTCTCGTGGAATATGCTAAGTGATATTTGGGAGTGTATTGAGGGATATGGTGAAAAAGGAAATATCTTCAGATAAAAACTGAAAGGATGCGTTCTGGGAAACTTCTATGAGACCGGTGCATTCATCTTGCAGAATTCCACCCCTCTGTTCATGTAGCTGTTTGCTAACACTCTTCTCGTGGAAACTGCTAAGTTATATTCAGGAGCGCATTGACGACTACAGTGAAAAAGGAAATATCATCAGATAAAAACTGAAAAGAAGCGTTCTGAGAAACTACATTGTGACGTGTGAATGCCACTCAGAGAGTTACACTTTTCTGTTCATTGATCACTTTGCTAACACAGTGTTCTTGAAATCAGCAATGGGATATTTCTTTGCCCAATGAAGCTTAAGGTGACAAAGGAAATATCTTCAGATAAAAAGTAGAAAGAAGCTTTCTGAGAAACTGCTTTGTGATGTGTGAATTCAACTCACTGAGTTACAGCTGTATTTTATAGAGCTGTTTGCTAGTCCAGTTTTTGTTGAAGCTGAGAATTGATATTTCAGATCACTTGGAGGAGTATACAGCCAAGGAAATATCCCCAGATAAAAACGAGGAAGAATATTTGTGAGAAATGTCTTTCTGATTTCTCAGTTCATCTCACAGACTTCCACCTTTCTCTTCATGTAGCTGTTTGCTAACAGTCTTCTCGTGGAATTTGCTATGTGATAATTGGAAGCGTCTTGATGGCTACTGTGAAAAAGGAAATATCGTCAGATAAAAACTGAAAAGAAGCGTTCTGAGAAACTCCATTGTGACGTGTGAATGCAACTCACAGAATTAGACTTTTCTGTTCATTGATCACTTTGCTAACACAGTTATCTTCAAATCTGCAGTGGGAGATTTCTTTGCCCATTGAAGCTTACGATGACAAAGGAAATATCTTCAGATAAAAAGTAGAAAGAAGCTCTCTGAGAAACTGCTTTTGATGTGTGAATTCAACTCACTGAGTTACAGTTGTATTTCATGGGGCTGTTTGCTAGTCCAGTTTTTGTTGAATCTGAGAACTGGTATATTGATCTCTTGGAGGAGTTTACAGGCAAAGGAAATATCTCCAGATAAAAAAGAGAAAGAAGATTTCTGAGATATGCCATTCTGATCTCTGAGTTCATCTTACAGAGTTCCACCTTTCTGTTCATGCAGTTGTTTGCTAACATTCTTCTCATGGAATCGGCAAAGTGATATTTGGGAGCTCATTGAGGGCTACAGTGAAAAAGGAAATATCTTCAGATAAAAACTGAAAGGAAGCGTTCTGAGAAACTTCTATGTGATCTGTGTATTCATCTCACTGAGTTTCACCTTTCTGTTCATGTAGCTGTTTCCTAACACTCTTCTCGTGGAATCTGCTATGTGATATTTGGGAGCGCATTGATGGCTGCAGTGAAAAAGGAAATATCTTCAGATAAAAACTGAAAGGAAGCATTCTGAGAAACTTCTATGTGACCCGTGTATTCATCTCACAGAGTTTCACCTTTCTGTTCATGTAGCTGTTTGCTAACACTCTTCTCGTGGAATCTGCAAAGTGATATTTGGGAGCGAACTGACGGCTACAGTGAAAAAGGAGATATCTTCAGATAAAAACTGAAAAGAAGCGTTCTGAGAAACTGCATTGTGACGTGTGAATGCAACTCGAAGAGTTACACTTTTCTGTTCATTGATCAGTTTGTTAACACATTTTCCTTGAAATCAGCAATCGGATATTTCTTTGCCCAATGAAGCTTACAGTGATAAAGGAAATATCTTCAGATAAAAAGTAGAAAGAAGCTTTTTGAGAAACTGCTTTGTGATGTGTGAATTCGACTCACTGAGTTACAATTTTATTTCATGAAGCTGTTGGCTAGTCCAGTTTTTGTTGAATCTGAGAACCCACATTTCGGATGGCTTGGAGGAGTATACAGTCAAAGGAAATATCCCCAGATAAAAACGAGAAAGAAGATTTCTGAGAAATGTCTTTCTGATCTCTGAGTTCATCTCACAGAGTTCCACCTTTCTGTTCACGTAGCTGTTTGCAAACACTCTTCTCGTGAAATCTGCAAGGTGATATTAGGGAGTGCATTGAGGGCTACAGTGAAAAAGGAAATATCTTGAGATAAAAATTGAAAGGAAGCGTTCTGAGAAACTTCTATCTGACCTGTGCATTCATCTCACAGAGTTCCACATTTGTATTCATGTAGCTGTTTGCTAACACTCTTCTCTTGGAATCTGCAAAGTGATATTTGGGAGCTCATCGAGGGCTACAGTGAAAAAGAAAATATCTTCAGATAAAAAATGAAAAGAAGCGTTCTGAGAACCTGCATTGTGACGTGTGAATACAACCCACAGAGTTACACTTTTCTGTTCATTGATCAGTTTGCTATCACAGTTTTCTTCAAATCTGCAATGGGATATTTCTGTGCCCAATGAAGTTTACGGTGAGAAAGTAACATCTTCAGATAAAACGTAGAGAGAAGCTTTCTGAAAAACTGCTTTGTGATGTGTGAATTCAACTCACTGAGTTACAGCTGCATTTCTTGGAGCTGTTTTCTAGTCCTCTTTTTGTGGAATGTAAGACTTGATATTTTGGATCGCTTTGAAGAGTATACAGCCAAAGGAAATATCCCAAGATAAAAACGAGAAAGAAGTTTCCTGAGAAATCTCTTTCTGATCTCTGAATTCATCTCACTGAGTTCCACTTTTCTGTTCACGTAGCTGTTTGCTAACATTCTTCTCTTGGAATCTGCAAAGTGATATTTGGGAGCGCTTTGAGGGCTACAGTGAATAACGAAATATCTTCAGACAAAAACTGAAAAGAAGCGTTCTGGGAAACTGCATTGTGACATGTGAATGCAACTCACAGAGTTACACTTTTCAATTCATTGATCAGTTTGCTAACACAGTTTTCTTCAAATCTGCAATGGGATATTTCTTGGCCCAATGAATCTTAAGGTGACAAAGGAAACATCTTCAGATAAAAAGTAGAAGGAAGTTTTCTGAGAAACTGCTTTTTGAGGTGTGAATTCAACTCACTGAGTTATAGCTGTATTTCGTGGAGCTGTTGCTAGTCTTGTTTTTGTGGAATGTAAGACCTGATATTTCGGATCGCTTTGAAGAGTATACAGCCCAAGGAAATATTGATAGATAAAAACGAGAAAGAAGTTTTCTGAGACATGTGTTTCTGATCTCTGATTTCATCCCACAGAGATCCACGTTTCTGTTCATGTAGCTGTTTGCTAACACTCTTCTCTTGGAATCTCCTAAGTGATATTTGGGAGTGCATTGATGGCTACAGTGAAAAAGGAAATATCTTCAGATAAAAAATGAAAAGAAGCATTGTGAGAAACTGCATTGTGAAGTGTGAATGCAACTCACAGAGTTACACTTTTCTGTTCATTGATCAGTTTGCTAACACAGTTTTCTTCAAATCTGCAATGGGATTTTTTTTGCCCAATGAGAACATTTTCAGATAAAAAGTAGAAAGAAACTTTCTGAAAAACTGCTTTGTGATGTGTGAATTCAATTCAACTCACTGAATTATATCTGTATTTCACGGAGCTGTTTGCTAGTCTTGTTTTTGTGGAATCTAAAACCTGATATTTCGGAACGCTTTGAAGAGTATACAGCCAAAGAAAATATCCCGAGATAAAAACGAGAAAGAAGTTTTCTGAGAAATATCTTTCTGATCTCTGAATTCAACTCACAGAGTTCCACCTTTCTGTCCTGTAGCTGTTTGCTAACACTCTAATCGTGAAATCTGCAAAGAGATATTTGGGAGCGCATTAAGGGCTACAGTGAAAAAGGACATATCTCCAGATAAAAACTGAAAGGAAGCCTTCTGAGAAACTTCTATGTGTCCTTTGCATTCTTCTCACAGAGTTCCACTTTTCTGTTCATGTACCTGTTTGCTAACACTATTCTTGTGGAATCTGCAAAGTGATATTTGGGAGCGCATTGAGGGCTACAGTGGAAAAGGAAATATCCCCAGATAAAAACTGAAAGGAAGTTTTCCGAGAAACTTTTATGTGACCTGTGCATTTATCTCACGGTGTTCCACCTTTCTGTTCATGTAGCTGATTGTTAACACTCTTCCCGTGGAATCTGGTAAGCGATATTTGGGAGACCATTGAGGGCTACAGTGAAAAAGGAAATATTTTCAGATAAACACTAAAGGGCTGTGTTCGGAGAACCTTCTATGTGACCTGTACATTCATCTCACTGAGTTCCACCTTTCTGTTCATGTAGCTGTTTGCTAACACTCTTCTCGTGGATTCTGCTAAGTGATATTTAGGAGCGCATTGATGGCTACAGAGAAAAAGGAAATATCTTCCCATAAAAACTGAAAAGAAGCGTTCTGAGAAAGTTCATTGTGCGTTGTGAATGCAACTTACAGAGTTACACGTTTCTGTTCATTGATCAGTTTGCTAACACATTTTTCTTGAAATCAGCAGTGGGATATTTCTTTGCCAATGAAGCTTTAGGTGACAAAGGAAATATTTTCATATAAAAAGTAGAAAGAAGGATTCTGAGAAACTGCTTTGCGATGTGTGAATTCAACTCACTGAGTTACAGCTTTATTTCCAGGAGCTGTTTGCTAGTCCAGTTTTTTGTTGAATCTGAGAACCGATATTTTGGATCGCTGGAGTAGTATACAGCCAAAGGAAATATCCCCAGATAAAAATGAGAAAGAAGATTTCTGAGAAATGTCTTTGTGATCTCTGAGTTTCTCTCACAGAGTTCCACGTTTCTGTTCATGTAGCTGTTTGCTAACATTCTTCTCGTGGAATCTGCAAAGTGGTATTTGGGAGCCTATTGAGGGATATAGTGAAACAGAAAATATTTTCAGATAAAAACTGATAGGAACCGATCTGAGAAACTTCTATGTGACCTGTCATTCATCTCACAGAATTCCACCTTTCTATTCATGTAGCTGTTTGCTAACATTCTTCTCGTGGAATCTGCTAAGTAATATTTAGGAGCCCTTTGACGGCTACGTGAAAAATGAAATATCTCAGATAAAAACTGAAAGGAATCGTTCGGAGAAAGTGCATTGTGACGTGTGAATGCAACTCACAGAGTTACACTTTTCTGTTCATTGATTAGTTTGCTAACCCATTTTTCTTGAAATCAGCAGTGGGAGATTTCTTTGCCCAATGAAGCTTACGGTGACATAGGAAATATTTTCAGAAGAAAGTAGAAAGAAGTTTTCTAGGAAAATGCTTTGTGATGTGTTAATTCAACTCACTGAGTTACAGCTGTATTTCATGGAATTGTGTGCTAGTCCAGTTTTTGTTGAATCTGAGAACCGACATTTGGATGGCTTGGAGCAGTTTACAGCCAAAGGAAATATCCACAGATAAAAACGAAAAGGGAGATTTCTACGAAATGTCTTTCTGATTTTTGAGTTCACCTCACAGTGTTCCACCTTTCTGTTCATGTAGTTGTTGGCTAACACTCTTCTCGTGGAATCTGCTGAGTGATATTTGGGAGCGCATTGACTGCTGCAGTGAAAAAGGAAATATCCTCCGATAAAAACTGAAAAGAAGCGCTCTGAGAAACTGCATTGTGATGTGTGAATGCACTCACAGAGTTACACTTTTCTGTTCATTCATCAGTTTGCTAACACAGTTTTCTTGAAATCAGCACTGGGATATTTCATTGACCAATGAAGCTTACGGTGACAAAGGAAATATCTTCTGGTAAAAAGTAGAAAGAAGGTTTCTGAGAATCTCCTTTGTGATGTGTGAATTCAACTCACTGAGTTACAGCTGTATTTCATGAAGCTGTTTGCTAGTCCAGTTTTTGTTGAATCTGAGAACCGATATTTCGGATCACTTGGAGGAGTATACAGCCAAAGGAAATATCCCCAGATAAAAAGGAGAAAGAAGATTTCTGAGAAATGTCTTTGTGGTCTCTGAGTTCATCTCACAGTGTTCCACCTTTCTGTTCATGTAGCTGTTTGCTAACACTCTTCTCGTGGAATCTGCAAAGTGATATTTTGGAGCGCAATGACGGCTACAGTGAAAAAGGAAATATACTCAGATAAAAACTGAAAAGAAACGTTCTGAGAAACTAAACTGTGACGTGTGACTGAAACTCACTGTGTTGAAGCTGCATTTCATGGAGCTGTTTACTAGTCCAGTTTTTTTTGAATGTGAGAACCGATATTTAGGATCGCTTGGAGGAGTATGCAGCCCAAGGAAATGTCCCAAGATAAAAATGAAAAAGAAGATTTCTGAGAAATGTCTTCCTGATCTCTGAGTTCATCTCACAGAGTTTCACATTTCTGTTCATTTAGCTGTTTACTAACACTTTTCTCGGGGAATCTTAAAAGTGATATTTGGGAGCGCATTGAGGGCTACAGTGAAAAAGGAAGTATGTTCCTATATAAACTGAAATGAAGCATTCTGAGAAACTTCTATGTGACCTGTGCATTCATCTCACAGCGTTCCAACTTTCTGTTCATGTAGCTGTTTGCTAACACTCTTCTCGTGGAACCTGCTTAGTGATATTTTGGAGCGCATTGAGGGCTACAGTGAAAAAAGAAATACCTTCAGATAAAAACTGAAAAGAAGCGTTCTGAGAAACTGCATTGTGATGTCTGAATGTAACTCACAGAGTTACACTTTCTGTTCATTGATCAGTTTGCTAACACATTTTTCTTGAAATCAACAGTGGGATATTTCTTTGCCCAATGAAGCTTACGGTTACAAAGGAAATATCTTCAGATAAAAAAGTAGAAAGCAGCTATCTGAGAAACTGCTTTGTGATGTGTGAATTCAACTCACTGAGTTACAGCTGTATTTCATGAAGCTGTTGGCTAGTCCAGTTTTTTTTCAATCTAAGAACCCATATTTCGGATCGCTTGGAAGAGTATACAGCCAAAAGAAATATTGTTTAGAGGAGTATACAGCCAACGGAAATATCCCCAGATAAAAACGAGTCAGAAGATTTCTGAGAAATATCTTTCTGATCCCTGAGTTCATCTCACAGAGTTCCATCTTTTTCTTCATGTAGCTGTTTGCTAACACTCTTATCGTGGAATCTGCTAAGAGACATTTGAGAGCGCATTGACGGCTACAGTGAAAAAGGAAATATCTTCAGATAAAAACTGAAAAGAAGCGTTCTGAAAAACTGCATTGTGACGTGTGAATGCAACTCACAGAGTTACACTTTTCTGTTCATTGATCACTTTGTTAACACAGTTTTCTTGAAATCAGCAGTGGGATATTTCTTTGCCCAATGAAGTTTACGGTGACAAAGGCAATATCTTCAGATAAAAAGTAGAAAGAAGCTTTCTGAGAGACTGCTTTGTGATGTGTGAATTCAACTCACTGAGTTACAGCTGTATTTCATGGAGCTGTTTGTTAGTGCAGGTTTTATTCAATCTGAGAATCGATATTTCGGATCGCATGGAGTTGTATACAGCCAAAGGAAACATCCCCAGATAAAAATGAGAAAGAAGTTTTCTGAGAAACACCTTTCAGTTTTCTGTGTTCATCTCACAGAATTCCACCTTTCTGTTCCTGTAGCTGTTTGCTAGCGCTCTTCTCGTGGAATCTGCAAAGTGACATTTGGGAGCCCATTGACGGCTACAGTGAAAAAGGAAATACCCTCAGATAAAAACTAAAAGGAAGCTTTCTGAAAAACTTCTATGTGACCTGTGCATTTTTCTCACAGAGTTCTACCTTTCTGTTCATGTACCTGTTTGCTAACACTCTTCTTGTGGAATCTGCTAGGTGACACTTGGGAGCCCATTGACAGCTACAGTGAAAAAAGAAATATTGTCATATAAAAACTGAAAGGAACCGTTTTGAGAAACTGCATTGTGAACTGTGCATTCAGCTCACAGAGTTCCACCTTTCTGTTCATGTAGCTGTTTGCTAACACTCTTCTCGTGGAATCTCCTATGTGATATTTGGGAGCACAATGACGGCTACAGTGAAAAAGGAAATATCTTCAGATAAAAACTGAAAAGAGCATTCTGAGAACCTGCATTGTGACGTGTGAATGCAACTCACAGAGTTACACTTTCCTGTTCATTGATCAGTTTGCTAACACAGTTTCCTTGAAATCAGCAGTTGTATATTTCTTTGCCTAATGAAGCTTACAGTGACAAAGGAAGTATCTTCAGATAAAAAGGAGAAAGAAGCTTTCTGAAAAACTGTTTTGTGTTATGTGAATTCAACCCACTGAGTACAGCTGTATTTCATGGAGCTGTTTTCTAGTCCAATTTTTGTTGAATCTGAGACCCGATATTTCAGATCGCTTGGAGGAGTATACAGCCAATGGAAATATCCCCAGATAAAACGGGAATGAAGATTTCTGAGAAATGTCTTCCGGATCTCTGCGTTCATCTCACAGAGTTCCACCTTTCTGTTCATGTACCTGTTTGCTAACACTCTTCTCGTGGAATCTGCAAAGTGATACTTTGTAGCTCATTGAAGGATACAGTGAAAAAGGAAATATCTTCAGATAAAAAATGAAAAGAAGCGTTTTGAGAAACTGCATTGTGACGTGTGAATGAAACTCACAGAGTTACACTTTTCTGTGCATTGATCAATTGGCTAACACAGTTTTCTTGAAATCTGCAGTGGGATATTTCTTTGCCCAATGAAGCTTACGGTGACAAAGGAATATCCTCAGATAAAAAGTAGAAAGAAGCTTTCTGAGAAACTGCTTTGTGATGTGTGAATTCAACTCACTGAGTTACAGGTGTGTTTCATGGTGCTGTTTGCTAGTCCAGTTTTTGTTGAATCTGAGAACCGATATTTTGGATCGCTTGGAGGAGTATACAGCCAAAGGAAATATACCCAGATAAAAACAAGAAAGAAGATTTCTGAGAAATGTCTTTCTGACCTCTGAGTTCATCTCACAGAGTTCAAGGTTTCTGTTCATGTAGCTGTTTGCTAACATTCTTCTTGTGGAATCTGCTAGGGGATATTTGTTAGTGAATTGACGTCTACAGTGAAAAAGGAAATGTCTTCTGATAAGAACTGTAAGGAAGCATCCTGAGAAACGTCTATGTGACCCCTGAATTCATCTCACAGAGTCCCACCTTTCAGTTTCTGTAGCTGTTTGCTAACACTCTTCTCGTGGAATCTGCTAAGTGATATTTGGGAGCGCCTTGCAGGTACAGTGAAAAAGGAAACACCTTCAGATAAAACTGAAATGAAGCATCTGAGAAAGTGCATTGTGACGTGTGAATTCAACTCACAGAGTTACACTTTTCTGTTCATTAATCAGTTGGCTAACCCAGTTTTCTTGAAATGTGCAGTGGGATATTTCTTTGCCCAATGAAGCTTACGGTGACAAAGGAAATATCTTCAGATAAAAAGTTGTAAGAAGCTTTCTGAGAAACTGCTTTGTGATGTGTGAATTCAACTCACTGAGTTACAGCTGTATTTCATGGAGCTGTTTGCTAGTCCAGATTTTGCTGAATCTGAGAAACGATATTTCGGATCGCTTAGGGGAGTATACAGCCAAAGGAAATATCCCCAGATAAAAACGAGAAACCAGATTTCTGAGAAATGTCTTTCTGACCTCTGAGTTCATCTCACAGAGTTCCAGCTTTCTGTTCATGTAGCTGTTTGCTAACACTCTTCTTGTGGAATCTGCTAGGGGATATTTGTTAGTGCATTCACATCTACAGTGAAAAAGGAAATATCTTCCTATAAAAACTGAAAGGAAGCGTTTTGAGAAACTTCTATGTGACCCCTGAATACATCTCACAGAGTCCCACCTTTCTGTTTCTGTAGCTGTTTGCTAACACTCTTCTCGTGGAATCTGCTAAGTGAGATTTGGGAGCGCCTTGATGGCTACAGTGAAAAAGGAAATACCTTCAGATAAAACTGAAAAGAAGCGTTCTGAGAAACTGCATTGTGACTTGTGAATTCAACTCACAGAGTTACACTTTTCTGTTCATTGATCAGTTGGCTAACAGAGTTTTCTTGAAATGTGCAGTGGGATATTTCTTTGCCCTATGAAGCTTACAGTGCCAAAGAAATATCTTCAGATAAAAAGTAGAAAGAAGCTTTCTGAGAAACTGCTTTGTGATGTGTGAATTCAACTCACTGAATTACAGCTGTATTTCACGGAGCTGTTTGCTAGTCCAGATTTTGCTGAATCTGAGAAACGATATTTCGGATTGCTTGGAGGAGTATACAGCAAAAGGAAATATCCCCAGATAAAAATGAGAAAGAAGATTTCTGAGAAATGTCTTTCTGATCTCTGAGTTCATCACACAGAGTTCCACTTTTCAGTTCATGTAGCTGTTTGCTAACACTCTTCTTGTGGAAACTGCTAAGGGATATTTGGGAGCGCTTTGACTGATACAGTGAAAAAGGAAATATCTTCAGATAAAAAATGAAAAAAAGCGTTCTGAGAAACTGCATTGTGACATGTGAATGCAACTCACAGAGTTACACTTTTCTTTTCATTGATCTGTTACTAAGACAGTTTTCTTGAAATCAGCTGTTTGATATTTCTTTGCTCAATGAAGCTTACTGTGACAAAGAAAATATCTTCAGATAAAAAGTAGAAAGAAGCTTTCTGAAAACCTGCTTTGTGAAATTTAAATTCAACTCACTAAGTCACAGGTGTATATCATGGAGCTGTTTGCTGGTCCAGTTTTCGTTGAATCTGAGAAGCAATATGTCGGATCGCATGGAGGACTATACAGCCAAAGGAAACATCCCCAGAGAAAAATGAGAAAGAATATTTGTGAGGAATGTCTTTCTGATCTCTGAGTTCATCTCACAAAGTTCCACCTTTCTGTTCATGGAGCTGTTTCCTAACACACTTCTCGTGGAATTTGCAAAGTGATATTTGGGAGTGCATTGAGGGATACAGTGAAAAGGGAAATATCTTCAGATAAAAACTGAAAGGAAGCATTCTGAGAAGCTTCTTTGTGAACCTTACATTCATCTCACAGAGTTCCACCGTTCTGTTCATGTAGCTGTTTCCTAACACTCTTCTCGTGTAATCTGCTACGTGATATTGGGGAGCGCATTGACGGATACAGTGAAAAATGAAATATCTTCAAATAAAAACTGAAAAGAAGCATTCTGAGAAACTGCAATGTGACGTGTGTATGCAACTCAGAGAGTTACACATCTCTGTTCATTGGTCAGTTTGCTAACACAATATTCTTGAAATCAGTAGAGAGATATTTCTTTGCCCAATAAAACTTACGGTGACAAAGGAAATATCTTCAGATAAAAAGTAGAAAGAAACTTTCTGAGAAACTGCTTTGTGAAGTGTGAATTCAACTCACTGAGATACAGATATATTTCATGAATCTGCTTGCTAGTTCAGTTTTTGTTGAATCTGAGAACCGATATTTTGGATCGCTTGGAGGAGTATACAGCCAAAGGAAATATCCCCAGATAAACACGAGAAAGAATATTTCTGAGAAATGTCTTTCTGATCTCTGAGTGCAACTCACAGAGTTCCACGTTTCTGTTCATGTAGCTGTTTGCTCACACTCTTCTCATGGAATCTGTTAAGTGATATTGGGAGCGCATTGAGAGATACAGTGAAAAACGAAATATCTTTAGATAAATACTGAAAGGAAGCGTTCAGAGAAACCTCTATGTGACCTGTGCATTCATCTCACAGCGTTACATCTTTCTGTTCATGTAGCTGTTGCTAAGAATCTTCTCGTGGAATCTGCTAACTGATATTTGGGAGCCCATTGACGGCTACAGTGAAAAAGGAAATATCTTCAGATAAAAACTGAAAAGAAGCGTTCTGAGAAGCTGCATTGTGAACTGTGAATGCAACTCACAGAGTTACACTTTTCTGTTCATTGATCAGTTTGCTAATACCTTTTTCATGAAATCAGCAGTGGGATATTTCTTTGCCCAATGAAGCTTACGGTGACAAAGGAAATTTCTTCAGATAAAAAGTAGAAAGAAGCTTTCTGAGAACATGCTTTGTGATGTGTAAATTCAACACACTGAGTTACACCTATATTTCATGGAGGAGTGTGCTAGTCCAGTTTTTGTTGAATCTGAGAACCGATATATCAGATTGCTTGGAGGAGTATACAGCCAAAGGAATTACACCCAGATAAAAACGAGAAAGAAGATTTCTGAGAAATGTCCTTCTGATCTCTGAGTTCATCTCACAGAGTTCCACCTTTCACTTCACGTAGCTGTTTGCTAACACTCTTCTCGTGGAATCTGCAAAGTGATATTTGGGACCGCATTGATGGCTACAGTGAAAAGGGAAATATATTCAGATAAAACTTAAAAGAAGCATTCTGAGAAAGTACACTGTAACATTTGAATGAAACTCAAAGAGTTACACTTCTCTGTTTGATGATCAGTTTGCTAATACATTTTTCTTGAAATCAGTAGTGGGATATTTCTTTGTCCAATGAAGCTTACGGTGACAAAGGAAACGTCTTCGGATAAAAAGTAGAAGAAGCTTTCTGAAAAACTGCTTTGTGATGTTGCATTCAACTCACTGAGTTACATCTGTATTTCCTGGAACTGTTTGCTAGTCCTGTTTTTGAGAAATATAAGCCCTGATATTTCAGATCGCTTTGAAGCATATACAGCCAAAGGAAATATCCCCAGATAAAAACCAGAGAGAAGTTTTCTGAGAAATGTCTTTTTGATCTCTGAACTCATCTCACAGAGTTCCACCTTTCTTTTCATGTAGCTGTTTGGTAACACTCTTCTCGTGGAATCTGCAAAGTGACATTTGGGAGCGCATTGAGGGCTACAGTGAAAAAGGAAATATCTTCAAAAAAAAAAAACTGAAAAGAAGCGTTCTGAGAAACTGCATTGTGACGTGTTAATGCAACTTACAGAGTGGCACTTTTCTGTTCATTGACCAGTTCGCTAACACAGTTTTCCTGAAGTCTGCAGTGGGATATTTCTTTGTCCAATGAAGCTTACGGTGACAAAGGAAATATCTTCTGGTAAAAAGTAGAAAGAAGCTTTCTGAGAAACTGCTTTGTGATGTGTGAATTCAACTCACTGAGTTACAGCTGTATTTCGTGGAGCTGTTTGCTAGTCCAGTTTTTGTTGAATCTGAGAACCGATATTTCGGATTGCTTGGAGCAGTATACAGCCAAAGGAAATATCCCCAGATAAAAACGAGAAAGAAGATTTCTGAGAAATGTCTTTCTGATCTCTGTGTTCACCTCACGGAGTTCCACCTCTCTGTTCATGTAGCTGTTTGCTAACACTCTTCTCGTGGAATCTACAAAGTGATATTTGGCAGCACATTGAGGTGTACAGTGAAAAAGGAATTATCTTCAGATAAAAACTGAAAGGAAGCGTTCTGAGAAACTCCTATGTGACCTGTACATTCGTCTCACAGAGTTCCACCTTTCTGTTCATGTAGCTGTTTGCTAACATTCTTCTCGTGGAATCTGCTAAGTGATGTTTGGGAGCGCATTGACGGCTACAGTGAAAAAGGAAACATCTTCAGATAAAAACTGAAAGGAAGCGTTCTGAGAAACTGCATTGTGACCTGTGAATGCATCTCACAGAGTTACACTTTTCTGTTCATTGATCTGTTTGGTAACAGAGTTTTCTTGAAATGTGCAGTGGGATATTTCTTTTCCCAATGGAGCTTATGGTGACAAAGAAAATATCTGTAGAGGACTACGTGCTCACAAACAGGGCGTTCCCCATAAGTCCTGCTCTCGCAAAAGAAGCAGGGCGTTCCCGACAAGTCCTGCTCTTGCAAAGGAAGCAGGGTGTCGGGGGCCTGTTTATATGTAAACATCTTGAAAATCCAGAAAGTCAGGGAAAGGTCAGAAAAACAACTATATGTCTTGTGACTTGACAACATTCCACAAACGACTGTATAAAATAAAGTGGAGTGCGCCATTCAAGGCAGCCGCCATGTTTGTCTTGTCTTGTGTTGTCTTGTGTGTTCATTCCTTTGTTTAGGAAACACGCGGACCCCAACATCTGGCGCAGCGAGTAGGGTCCGTGGCTTCACGAGAGCAAGGAACCGGAGGGGGAACATCCCGGGCAGGTAAATAAAGAAAGGGTGACCCACGGGAAAATTATGGGGAATTCCACCTCTCTGGCCTCTGAATATTTGTGATTACTCCAGGGACTGTTGATGTCTATAGGAGTTGAAATTAGTTTAGGAACATAAGACTTTGAAGTGATTGTTTGCCCATGTTGAACAACATTGTTATTGGTTTCAATATCAAAACAAAGTACAGTTAAATCAAAAGGAATGGTTACAAGTGGTTAAAGCCCTGTGTCGACCTCATCAGCGGGGGAAACGATGCCTCTGACTTTGTGGACTTTGTGTAGTTCCATTACTCAGGCATTAGAGTTACTTGAAACTGACTCAGAGCATGGCGATACTGCCACAGGAGGTGAGGCATCTGTAGCTTTAGAGAGGAATGATCTTAGAGAGGAACATGTTTATGCCCCGGTTGTTGAGGACAAGGAATTGGTAAAAGAGCTAATGCCTCCTTCATCTGAAGGAAATTTTGATTTGCAGCGCATTTTAGAGATGTTACAACAGTTGTTAAAATTGCAAGGTGCCGCTGCTCCTATTTCTCCTATCTCTCTGCCACGAGCCTTCCCTGTTACCTTCCCTTCTGCTCCTTTGAAAAAGGATTTCCCTTTGCCTCCACCTCCAACCTCTTTGCCTATGTCAGGTCAGGTTTTCTCTGTGCCTCTTCCTCCTGTAGGAGAAAAGAACTAATCGAAGGAAAAGGATGATTTCGAGGAATTAGATTTATTCCAAATAACACGGGCTGCTTTTAGCCCCAATGCTTAGTTCCCAAACGGAGGCCAGAATGTGACTTTTACAGCCCTAGAATTTAAATTTTTAAAAGAAATGCTTATTATGGACCTCAGTCACAGTTTGTTCTTGGCCTTCTCGATTCCTTCTCTTTAGAACATAAAGAAAGGGTGACCTTTCTTTTTTGACTGGGAAACGTTGGGACAGGCTGTCCTTGATCGTTCACAATGGCTTCAGTGAAAAAGTTGGTGGTGGGAGGAAGCAAGAGTACAAGCTAGAAAAAATGCTACCCGAAATCCCCCAGGACGTACAGAAGAGCAGCTTACGGGTTCAAGACAATAGGCCACTCTTAATGCTCAGGCAGGCCTAGATGATATTACTCTCACTTAGATTAAAGCCTTGTTTATAAAAGCGTGGACTAAGGTTGAAATAGCGGGTAAAACTTCTTTACCTTTTGTAAAGATGCTACAAGGAGCCACTGAGCCGTATCCAGATTTTGTAGCCCGTCTTCAAGATGCTGTATTAAAGACTGTCGGTTCAGGCCCTGCTGCTAAAATTCTTTTGGATACTCTGGCTTTTGAGAGTGTTAATCCCGAGTGCCAAAAATTGCTGCGTCCTCTAAAAGCTAGTGGAGCTGATTTAGCTGAATACATTCGGGCTTGTGCAGGCATTGGAGGAGCTATTTACAATGCTCAGTTGTTTGCTGGGGCACTTTCTAAGGCTTTAAAAGGCAATTCTAAACAAGGTACATGTTATCAATGTGGGAAACCCGGTCATTTTAAGAAGGAATGCCAAAAAAATTAGGCTCTTCTGCTTTAAAAGAAAAAGGTTACCATCTGATATGTGTAAACAATGTGACAAGGGTTGACATTGGACCAATGAATGCCGTTCAAAAACTGATAAAGTGGGAATGTATTGTCACCCCTCTCGGGAAATGGGAACAGGGACCCGCAGGCTTGGGGCCCCAACAACTACAATGCAGGCCTACGCCAGTCTCAGCTTTATGCTGCCACTAAGCAGAGTGCCGCTGCTAACCTAGCTATTGTCCAACCTTATACTTTATCTCCTAATGGAGGAATATATAAGTTGACTACCGGAGGGTGTGGTCCTTTGCCAAAGGGACATGTAGGACTTTTACTAGGTCGAAGCAGCAGCGCTATGCAGGGGTTAATGGTGGTCCCAGGAATTATTGATCCTGATTTTACTGATGAAATCCTTATTATGGTACAAGTCTCACAATTTATGCACCTAGAGGCAAGGGAACGTATTGCACAATTGCTTTTATTGCCTTTTTTTTTCCTTTCTTATCTAGAGATGTGTCTCATCAAGGAGGTTTTGGTAGTACTGGGAAAAGTGTTTTCTGGGAAACTTTAGTTTCTGATCAAAAACCTTTATGTTCATTGCAAATTAATGGGATACGTTTTGAGGGATTAGTCAACACAGGAGAGGATGTATATAATAATGTTTGGCTCAATGGCCTATCATTGGAAAAAGAAACAAGTATCAGTTCCTCTATCCGGCCTAGGTACTGCTTCTATAGTCTACCAAAGTGTCGAGCCCCTGAGCTGTGTAGGACCTGAAGGACAACAAGGAAAACTGTTCTTTTATATTGTTCCCATTAATATTAACCTTTGGGGCTGTGATCTTTTACAACAATTTGGTGCCTTTTTAAGCATTCTTCATTTCTTCTGCTGCCAAAAATATGATGTTCAAAATGGGCTACAATCCTTTAAACTCTTAGCCACTGTCCACAAGCCTCAAGCTTTACAATTAAAGTGGAAAGGTGCAAGTCCTGTTTGGGTGGAACAGTGGCCATTATCTAAAGAAAAACTTAAGGCTTTAAAGAATTTAGTTAAGGAACAATTGATTGGCCGAGGGGCATATTGAACCAAGTACTTCTGCATGGAATTCCCCTGTGTTTGTCTTGTCAAAAAAACAAAAAATAAAAATAAAAATAAAAAAAAGGGGAAACTGGCACTTATTAACTGATCTTAGAGCTGTAAATACTTGTATTCAACCTATGGGGACTTTATCCCTTGTAACAGAAGAAGAATTGTCATTTGTAGAAAATAGAATTAGTAAAGCTCACCTTGATTATATTGCACCCAATCTCCCACTTTCATTGTGTCTTTTGCATACTCCCCATTCACCAATGGCCGTTTTACACCAAGATAATAATATTCTGGAGTGGCTGTTTTTGGCTAATAAAGCCATTAAGAAAATTCACCCATATATTGATAAATTGACTGAAGTAATTATTAAAGGATGACATAGAGCTCGTCAGTTGCTTGGTGTTGACCCTATAAAAATTATTCTCATTCAGCTTTGCCAGGACCTTTATCTTTTGGCAATAGTCAGATTGATTCTTTACTTATTGGCAGTGTCCAGCGGGCTGAGGATGAGCACCAACTACATCATACTAATAGTTTAGGATTACAACGGCGATTTTCTATAACACGCCATCAGGCCCAAGCTATTGTCAGAGCCTGCTAATCTTGTGCTCCTATTATTGCACCTTTTTAAAGTCCAGGTATTAATCCTCAAGGCATTCAACAAAATCACATTTGGCAAATGGATGTAACTTATGTTCCTTCTTTTGGTCGTTTAAAATATGTTCATCATACTATTGATACGTGGTCACTTTTACAGTGGGCTACGCCATTACCCTCTGAAAAGGCTGACTCTGTTATTACTCATTTACTTACTTGCTTTGCAGTTATGGGAGTCCCCGCTGAATTAAAAACTGATAATGCCCCTGCTTATTGCTCTCGCAAATTGGCTGCTTTCCTCTCTTTATACCATATTCATCATTCCACTGGTATTCCATTTAACAGTCAAGGTCAAGCAATTATTGAAAGAGCCAATGCTACTTTAAAATTACAACTTTTAAAACTAAAAGGGGGAGATGGGCGAGATTCCCCAAAACATCAAATTCTGAGAGCCCTTTTTACTTTAAATTTTCTCAACCATCGGCGCCAATTACAGCAGTCTGCAGCGGTGAAACATTTTCAACAGCCTTTAGAAAAACTGCAAAACAGTAATCAGTGGGTGTATTATCCTTCATTACAAGGGCAATATTTAAAAGGAAACGTTTTACAATGGGGCCGAGGCTATGCTCTTGTCCGTACAGGTACCGGAGACGAGTGGTTTCCAACTCGACGGTTGAAACAGTGCCATGGCGAAGAGAAGCCGATCCGAAGAGTTCCTGAGGGAATTCCAGGAGCTAAATCTGAGCGCTCAGAGAACATTCACCTTCGGAAATCGTGTGGAGCCCCCCACCTGGGGAAAACTGAAAAGGTTAAGAAGCTGAAGGAGGTGTTCAACAAGCTGGGCAGCCCCAAACCCCACTGACTTTATTCCTGGCTATGCTGGCCATAGTAAATTCTCAGGTAACAGCTGGATAATTTACATACTGGGCTTATATTCCTTTTCCACCCTTATATCAAGGTGTGGCCTGGGGAAACAGAGAAGTCCCAGTATTTACTAATGATACTGCTTAGATGCCATCGCCTTTTTAAAACCAGGATCCTGAATTAAACACTGGCACTGTAAATAGTTCATATCAATTTGGGGTTGAAGGGTTACCTATATGTCTTGTGGGGGGGTAGTCCACATTGTCTGCATCTTTCTCACGAGGCTTGGGCTGTTCGCTATAACCATAGTCATATCTCTCCCTTTACTATGATTATTGTTGCTCAAAGTTTTAAGTATAATCATACTGCAGTACTTAATGAAACTCTGCCAAGTACATTATCTTTATGCCCTATCCCTGATGTGTTCGGAGGTGTTTCCCAACTAGAGTGGACTAGATGTAAAAGTAGTGGCCCACGATTGTTGTTAGAAGTAAAAAGGGAGAGTCGTAAATACCTTATTACAGATTGGAGTGTACATGGAGATTTTCAGACTAAATTCAGCCATGTCAACCTGCGTTGGCATAAAGGTAATCACAGCATTTCTGCAGATGGCAATGAAACTATTATTTGGCATGATGGTGGGCTATCACCCCCTTGCCACATTTGGCTAATACCTCACAAATACAAGGTCATATTTGGAAGTTGCTAGCTGCTGGTAAACCAATGTTCATTTTCACAGGAAACATGTCCTTAAATCTTACTAATATTGCTAACCCTTTCCATATATCTTTGCATCGAAATAGTTCTAGATATGTTATTGCATGTGTAAGAAAGCTTTACTTGTTGTTGACAGGAATTTTTAAATGGGATAATAATACAGGGGTAGTTAACTGTACAAACAATTGTACATTCTCTTTTTTTTTAATTTATTTATTATTATTATACTTTAAGTTGTGAAAAGCATGCATAACGCAGGTTTGTTACATATGTATACTTGTGCCATGTTGGTCTGTTGCACCCATCAACCTCGTCATTTTGCATCAGGGTATAACTCCCCAATGCAATCCCTCCCATGATAGGCCCCGGGTGTGTGATGTGTTCCCTCTTCCCGAGTCCAAGTGATCCATTGTTCAGTTCCCACTTAAGTGAGTGAGAACATATGTGTTTGGTTTTCTGTTCTTGTGATAGTTTGCTAAGAATGATGGTTTCCAGCTGCATCCATGTCCCTACAAAGGACTAAACTCATCCTTTTTAAGGCTGCATAGTATTCCATGGTGTATATGTACACACATTTTCTTAATTCAATCTGTCACCGATGGACATTTGGGTTGATTCCAAGTCTTTGCTATTGTGAATAGTGTTGCACAAACACAATGCGGTGCATGTGTCTTATAGCAGCATAATTTATAATCCTTTGGGTATATCCCCAGTAATGGGATGGCTGGGTCATATGGTACATCTAGTTCTAGATCCTGAGGAATCGCCACTGTTTTCCATAATGGTTGAACTAGTTTTTACAATCCCACCAACAGTGTAAAAGTGTTCCTATTTCTCCACATCCTCTCCAGCACCTGCTGTTTCCTGACTTTTTAATGATCGCCATTCTAACTGGTGTGATGGTATCTCATTGTGGTTTTGATTTGCATTTCTCTGATGCACAGTGATGATGAGCATTTTTTCATATGTCTGTTGGCTGTGGCGAATGTCTTCTTTGAGAAATGTCTGTTCATATCCTTTGCCCACTTTTTTTGATGGGGTTGTTTGTTTTTTTTCTTTAAACGCTCTTATTCTTTTGTAGGTTCTGGATATTATTCTTTTGTCAGATGAGTAGATGGCGTAAAATTGTCTCCCATTCTGTAGGTTGCCTGTTCTCACTCTTGATGGTAGTTTTTTGCTGTGCAGAAGCTCTTTTAGTTTAATTAGATCCCATTTGTCAATTCTTAGCTTTTGCTGCCGTTGTTTTGTGTTTTAGGACATGAAGTCTTTGCCCATGCCTATGTCCTGAATGGTACTACCTAGGTTTTCCTCTAGGATTTTTATAGTATTAGGTCTAACACTTAAGTCTCTAATCCATCTTGAATTAATTTTCGTATAAGGAGTAAGGAAAGGATCCAGTTTCAGCTTTCTACTTATGGCTAGAAATAATTTTCCCAGCAGCATTTATTAAATAGGAATCCTTTCCCCCATTTCTCTCTTGTTTCTCTCAGGTTTGTCAAAGATCAGATGGCTGTAGATGTGTGGTATTATTTCTGGAGGACTCTGTCTCTGGTTCCATTGGTCTATATAAGTGTCTGCTTTGGTACCAGTACCATGCTGTTTGGTTACTGTAGCCTTGTAGTATAGTTTGAAGTCAGGGTAGCGTGATGCCTCCAGCTTTGTTCTTTGACTTAGGATTGTCTTGGAGATGGGTTTTTTGGTTCCATATGAACTTTAAAGCAGTTTTTTCCAATTCTGTGAAGAAACTCATTGGTAGCTTGATGGGGATGGCATTGAATCTATAAATTACCTTTGGGCAGTGCGCCATTTTCATGATATTGATTCTTCCTATCCATGACATGGAATGTTCTTTCCCATTTGTTTGTGTCCTCTGTATTTCACTGAGCAGTGGTTTGTAGTTCCTCCTGAAGAGAGGTCCTTTTACATCCCTTTGTAAGTTGGATTCCTAGGTATTTTATTCTCTTTGAAGCAATTGTGAATGGAAGTTCATTCATGATTTGGCTATTCTGTGTTTGTCTGTGCCATTGGTGTATAAGAATGCTTGTGATTTTTGCACATTAATTTGTATCCTGAGATTCTTTGCTGCTGCTTATCAGCTTAAGGAGATTTTGGGCTGAGACAATGGGGTTTCTAAATATACAATCATGTCATCTGCAAATAGGACAATTTGATTTCTTTTCTTTTTCCTAACTGAATACCTCCCTGATTTTCTTTTCTTGCCTCCACTGTCTCTAGCCAGAACTTCCAACACTCTGTTGAATAGGAGTGGTGAGAGAGGGCATCCCTGTCTTGTGCCAGTTTTCAAAGGGAATTTTTCCAGTTTTTGCCCATTCAGCATGATATTGGAATAGCTGTGGGTTTGTCATAAATAGCTCTTATTGTTTTGAGGTACGTTCCATCAATACCGAATTTATTGAGCGTTTTTAAATGAAGGGCTGTTGAATTTTAGTCAAAAAGCCTTTCTGCATCGATTGAGATAATCATGTGGTTCTTGTCTTTGGTTCTGTTTATATGCTGATTATGTTTATTGATTTGCTTAATATTGAACCAGCCTTGCATCCCAGGGATGAAGCCCACTTTGATCATGGTGGATAAGCTTTTTGATGTGTTGTTGAATCCGGTTTGCCAGTATTTGTTGAGGATTTTTACCCGTCATCAGCTTATATTGGTCTAAAATTTTTTGAAAGAAGCCCTGCCAGGCTTTGGTATCAGGATGATGTTAGCCTCATAAAATGAGTTAGGAGGATTCCCTCTTTTCTATTGATTGAATAGCTTCAAAGAAATGTACCAACTCCTCCTTATACCTCTGGTAGACCAGCTGTGAATCCATCTGGTCTCGACTCTTTTTGGCTGGTAGGCTATTAATTATTGCCTCAATTCTCAGAGCCTACTGTTGGTCTATTCAGGGATCTGAACCCTCTCCTGGTTGGCCTTGGAATATGTAAGTGTCCAGAAATTATCCATTTCTTCTAGGTTTTCCAGTTGATTCATGAGAGGTGTTTATAGTGTTCTCTGGATGGTAGTTTGTATTTCTGTGGGGCCTGTGGTGATATCCCCCTTTATCATTTTAATTAAGGCTGATTTGATTCTTCTTTCTTTATTGGTCTTGCTAGTGGTCTGTCAATTTTGTTGATCCTTTCAAAAATACCAACTCCTGGATTCATTGATTTTTGAGGGTTTTTTGTGTCTCCCACCTCCTTCAGTTCTGCTCTGGATCTTAGTTATTTCCCTGCCTTCTGCTAGCTTTCAATGTGTTTGCTCTTGCTTCTAGTTCTTTTAATTGTGATGTTAGAGTGTCAATTCTTGATCTTTCCTACTTTCTTGTGGGGCATTTAGTGCTATAAATTTCCCTCTACACGCTGCTTTTAAATGTGTCCCAGAGATTCTGGTATGTTGTATCTTGTTCTCATTGGGTTTCAAAGAACATCTTTATTTCTGCCTTCATTCGTTATACCCAGTCATTCTGGGAGCAGATTAGTTCAGTTTCCATGTAGTTGATGGTTTTGATTTGGAGTTTCTTAGTCCTGAGTTCTAGTTTGATTGCACTGTGGTCTGAGAGACAGTTTGTTATAATTTCTGTTCTGTACATTTGCTGAGGAGTGCTTTACTTCCAATTATATATCACTTTGGAGTAAGTACAATGTGGTGCTGAGAAGAATGTATATTCTGTTGATTTGGGGTGGGAGAGTTCTACAGATGTCTATTAGGTCTGCTTGCTGCAGAGATGAGTTCAATTCCTTTGATATCCTTGTTAACTTCTGTCTTGTTGATCTGTCTAATGTTGACAGTGGAGTGTTGGAAGTCTCCCATTATTATTGTATGGGAGTCTAAGTGTCTTGTAGTCTCTAAGGACTTGCTTTATGAATTCCAAAAGTTCTGTATTGGGTGCATATATATTTAGGATTGTTAGCTCTTCCTGTTGAATTGATCCCTTTACCATTATGTAATGGTCTTCTTTAATCTCTTTTGATCTTTGATGGTTTAAAGTCTGTTTTATCAGAGACTAGGATTGCAACACCTGCTTTTGTTCTCCATTTGCTTGGTAAATCTTCTTCTCCATCCCTTTATTTTGAGCTTCATGTATGTCTCTGCGTGTGAGATGGGTCTCCTGAATACAGCAGACTGATGGGTCTTGACTTTATCCAGTTTGCCAGTCTGTGTCTTTTCATTGGAGATTAGTCCATTTACATTTAAGGTTAAGATTGTTATGTGAACTTGATCCTGCCATTATGATATTAACTGGTTATTTCGCTTCAAGTATTACGTAGTTTCTTCCTAGCCTCGATGGTCTTTACATTTTGGCATGTTTTTTGCAATGGCTGGTACCGGTTGTTCTTTTCCATGTTGAGTGCTTCCTTCAGTTCTTTTTGTAAGGCAGGCCTAGTGGTGACAAAATCTCTAAGCATTTGCTTATCTGTAAAGGATTTTATTTCTCCTTTTCACTTATGAAACTTAGTTTGGCTGATATGAAATTTGGGTTGAAAAATTCTTTTCTTTAAGAATGTTGAATATTGGTCCCCACTTCTTCTCTGGCTTGAGAGTTTCTGCTCTAGACATCTGCTGTGAGTCTGATGGGCTTCCCCTTTGTGGGTAACCCTGACCTTTCTTGGCTGCCCTAAGATTTTTCTCCTCCTTCCATTTCAACTTCGGTGAAACTAAATTGCGCCTGAGTTGTTCTTTCTCGAGAGTATCTTTGTGGCGCTTCTGTATTTCCTGATTTGACCGTTACCGCCCGCCTGCTGGGGAAGTTCTCCTGGCGATATCCCGGCGTTTTCCAACTTGGTTCCATTTTCCCCTCACTTTCAGGCACCCTTAATCACGATTTCCGGTCCTTTGCCATAATCCCATACTTCTTGCAGGCTGAGCCCATTTTTTCTTTTGTTTTCTTCGCCGGTTTCATCTTATTTGATCCTCAATCGCTGCTACTCTTTTCTTCCAGTTGATCGAGTTACAGCTGTGATGGTCACCGGATTGCCTGTGGTTTTATCTCTTTTCATTTCGGCGAGGACCTTTCTCTGCATTACACTCATTTCCCCAAATGCCAATTTTCCCGATTCTTTTCAAGCGACTTTATTTCTGTGCTGGCACGTGAATTTTCTTGGCTTCCGAGAAATGGACTGAAGCCTTCTCACACACTTCTCCTCTGGGCCCAGCTTTGATCCGTTGTGCTGGTGATGAGCCATGCCCTTGCCAGGGAGACAGCCCATTTTGAATTTCCAGCCGCCCGCTTTTTCCCATCTCAGGCTTAACGCCTCTGTCTGATGAGGTGATGTACTGATGGGGTTTTTGTGTAGGTGTCCTTCCTGTTTGATAGTTTTCTCTAACAGTCAGGACCTCAGCTGTAGGTCTGTTGGAGATTGCTTGAGGTCCACTCCAGACCCTGTTTGCCTGGGTATCAGCAGCAGAGCCTGCAGAGAGAAATATTTGAACAGCGAGTGTACCTGTCTGATTCTTGCTTTGGAAGCTTCCTCTCAGGTGTACTCCACCCTGTGAGGTGTGGGGTGTCAGACTGCCCCCTAGTGGGGATGTGCTCCCAGTTAGCTACCCAGGGGTCAGGGGACCCACTTGAGCAGGCAGTCTGTCCCTCTGATCCTCAACCGTGCTGGGGAGATCCACTGCTCTCTCTTCAAAGCTGTCAGATGAGTCGCCATGCCTGCATGGCTGCTTTTTTTGTTGTTGTTGTTGTTGTTGTGTAGCTGATCCCTGTCCCCAGAGGAGTCTTGAGCATGCAGGAAAGCTTGAGCTGCTGTGAGCTCCCCCAGTTGAGCTTCCAGCAGCTTTAGCTACCACGCTCAGCAATGGCAGCCTCCCCGGCCTGCTCTTCTGCCTGCCTGTGGATCACCAGACTGTTGTGCTAGCAATGAGGGAGGCCTGTGGGCGTGGGACCCTCCCCGTCCGGTGTGTGGGATATGATCTCCTGGTGTGCCTGTTTGCTTAAAGCGCAATATTGGGGTGGGAGTTGCCCGATTTTCTCCAGGTGTTGTAAGGTCTCAGTTCCCCTGGCTAGAAAAGAGATTCCTTCTCATGCTTCTTCCCAGGTGAGGGCAATGCCCTGCCTTGCTCTAGCCTGGTCGGGTTTGCAGCAGCTGACCAGCACCGATCGGGTCCGCACTCCCCGCAGTGAGACAGTCCCAGCAATTCTCAGCGAAAATGCAGAAATCACCCGGCCTTGTGTGGCTCAAGGGCTGGGAGTTGGAGACTGGAGCTGTTCCTATTCGGCCATCTTGCTCTGCCTCGAATCCAGAGTTACAGCTTTCTCCTCAAGAAGTCGCTCGCTAAGACTGTTCCTGTGGAATTGGCAAAGGGATATTTGGAAGCCAATAGAGGCCTAGGGTGAAAAAGAAAATATCCTCAGAGAGAAACTGGAAAGAAGCTTTCTGAGAAACTGCTTAGTGTTCTGTTAATTCATCTCACAGAGTTACAGCTTTCCACTCAAGTAGCCATTCGCTATGACTGTTCTTGTGGAATTGGCAATGTGATATTTGGAATCCCATAGAGGGCTAGGGTGAAAAAGAGAATATCCTCATAGAAAAACTGGAAAGAAGCTTTCAGAGAAACTGCTTTGTGATGTGTGACTTCCACTCACAGAGTTCCAGCTGTATATCGTGAATCGGTTTGCTAGCCTTTTTTCTCTGGAATCTGAGAACTGATATTTCGGATTCCTTGGAAGACTATAGGGCCAAAGGAAATATTCTCCGATAGAAAAGAGAAAGAAGCTTTCTGAGAAACTTCTTTGTGTTCTGTGAAATCGTCTCTCAGAGTTACAGCTTTCCCCTCAAAAAGCCGTTCGCTACGACAGTTCTTCTGGAATTTGCAAAGTGATATTTGGAAGCCCGTGTACAGCAATGGTGACAAAGAAAATATCCTCACATAGAAACTGAAAAGCATTTCTCTCGATAAACCCGCTTAATGTCTCTGTTAATCATCTCACAGAGTTACAGCTTTCCCCTCAAGAAGCCTTTCGTTGAGACTGCTCTTGTGGAATTGGCAAAGGGATATTAGGAAGCCCATAGAGGGATATTGTGAAAAAGAAAATATCCTCAGATAGTAATTGGAAAGAAGCTCTCGGAGAAAACTGCTTAGTGTTCTGTTAATTCATCTCACAGAGTTACAGCTTCTCAAGAAGCCGCTCGCTAAGACTGTTCTTGTGGAATTGGCAATGCATATTTGGAAGCCTATGGGCAATGGTGAAAAGAAAATATCTTCTTCAGAGAAAAACTGGAAAGAAGCCTTCTGAGAACTGTTTGTGGATGTTTGACTTCCACTCACAGATTTACAGCTGTATTTCGTGGAGCTGTTTCATCGCCTTTGTTTCTGTGGAATCTGAGAACTGATATTTCGGGTACCCCTTTGAAGGCCCATAGGGTCAAGGAAATATCTCCGAGCAGGGTGCAGAGAAAGAAACCTTTCTGAGAAACTTCTTTTCTGTTCTGTGAAATCATCTCCCACCGTTACAGATTTCCCCCAAGAAGCCTTTAGCTAAGACAGTTCTTGTGGAGTTGGCAAAGTGATATTTGGAAGGTCGTGGAGGGCTATTTTGAAAAAGAAAATATCCTCAGATAGAAACTGGAAAGAAGCTTTTTGAGAAACTGCCTAATGTTCTCTTAATTCATCTCACAGGGTTACAGCTTTCCCCTCAAGAATCCTTTCGCTAAGACTGTTCATGTGGAATTTGCAAAGTGATATTCTGAAGCCCATTGAGGGCTATGGTGAAAAAGAGAATATCCTAAGATAGAAACAGGAAAGAAGATTTCCGTGAGACTGCTTAGTGTTCTGCTAATTCCTCTTACAGAGTTACAGCTTTCCCCTCAAGAAGCCGTTCGCTAAGACTGTACTTGAAGAATTGGGAAAGTGATATTTGGAAGCCCGTGTACGGCAATGTTGAAAAAGAAAATATCCTCAGATACAAACTAGAAAGAAGCTTTCTGAGAAACTGCTTAGAGTTCCGTTAATTCATCTCACATTGTTAGAGCTTTCCCCATAAGAAGCCGTTGGTTAAGACCGTTCTTTTGGAATTGGCAACGTGATATTTGGAAGCCCATGCAGGGCTATGGTGAAAAAGAAAATATCCTCAGATAGAAACTGGAAAGAAGCTTATGAGAAACTGCTTAATGTTCTCTTAATTCATTTCAAAGACTTACAGCTTTCTCCTCAAGAAGCCTTTCAGTAAGACTGTTCTTGTGGATTTTGCAAAGTGATGTTTGCAAGTCCAGAGAGGGCTATGGTGAAAAAGAATATATCCTGAGACAGAAACTGGAAAGAAGTTTTCTGAGAAACTGCTTAGCGTTCCTTTAATTCATCTCACAGAGATACAGCTTTCCCTTCAACAACCCATTCGCTAAGATTGTTCTTGTGGAATTGGCAAAGTGATATATGGAAGCCCATAGAGGGCTGTGGTGAAAAAGAAAATATCCTCAGAGAAAAACTGGAAAAAAGATTTCTGAGAAACTGTTTCGTGATTTGTGATTTCCACTCACAGACTTACAGCTGTATTTCATGGATCAGTGTGCTAACCTTAATTCTGAGGAATATGAGAACTGATATTTCGGATCCCTTTGAAGAATATAGGGCTAAAGGAAATATCCTCCGATAAAAAAGAGAAAGAAACTTTCTGAGAAACTTCTTTGTGTTCTGTGAAATCATCTCACAGAGTTACAGCTTTCACCTCAAGAAGCCTTTCGGGAAGACTGTTCTTGTGGAATTTGCAAAGTGGTATTTGGAAACCCATGTATGGCAATGGTGAAAAAGGAAATATCCATACATAGAAACTGGAAAGAAGCTTTTTGTGAAACTGCTTAATGTTCTGTTAATTCATCTCACAGTGTTACAGCTTTCTCCTCAAGAAGCCGTTCGCTAAGACTGTTCTTGTGGAATTTGCAAAAGGGATATTTGGAAGCCCATAGAGGGCTATGGTGAAACAGAAAATATCCTCAGATAGAAACTGGAAGGAAACTTTCTGAGAAACTGCTTAGTGTTCTGTTAATTCATCTCACAGAGATAAAGCTTTCCCCTCAAGAAGCCGTACGGAAACACTGTTCTTGTGGAATTGACAATGTGATACTTTTAAGCCCATAGAGGACTATGGTGAAAAGGAAAATACCCTCAGAGAAAAACTGGAAAGAACCTTTCAGAGAACCTGCTTTGTGATGTGTGACTTCCACTCACAGTGTTACAGCTGTATTTCGTGGATCAGTTTCCTAGCCTTATTTCTGTGGAATCTGAGAACTGATAATTCGGATTCCTTTGAAGACTGTAGGGCCAAAGGAAATATCCTCCGATAGAAAAGAGATAGAAGCTTTCTGAGAAACTTCTTTGTTTTGTGTGAAATCGTCTCACAGAGTTACAGCTTTCCCCACAAGAAGCCGTTCACTAAGACTGTTCTTGTGGAATTGGCAAAGTGAGAGTTGGAAGCCCATGGAGGGCTATGGTGAAAAAGAAAATATCCTCAGATAGAAACTGGAAAGAAGCTTTCTGAGAAACTGGTTTGTGATGTGTGACTTCCACTCACAGAGTTACAGCTGTATTTCGTGAATCGGTTTGCTAGCCTTATTTCTGTGGAATCTGAGAACTGATATTTCGGATTCCTTTGAAGACTATAGGGCCAATGGAAATATTCTCTGATAGAAAAAAGAAAGAAGCTTTCTGAGAAACTTCTTTGTGTTCTGTGAAATCATCTCTCAGACTTACAGCTTTCCCCTCAGGAAGTCGTTTGCTGAGAGAGTTCTTCTGGAATTTGCAAAGTGATATTTGGAAGCCCATGTACGGCAATGGTGACGAAGAAAATATCCTCACATAGAAACTGGAAGGAAGCTTTCTGATAAACTGCTTAATGTTCTGTTAATTTATCTCACAGAGTTACAGCTTTCCTCTCAAGAAGCCGTTCGTCAAGACTGTTCTTGTGGAATTGGCAAAGGGATATTAGGAAGTCGATAGAGGGCTATGGTGAAAAAGAAAATATCCTCAGATAGAAATTGGAAAGAAGCTTTCCGGGAAACTACTTAGTGTTCTGTTAATTCATCTCACAGAGTTACAGCTTTCCCCTCAAGAAGCCGTTCGCTAAGACTGTTCTTGTGGAATTGGCAATGTGATATTTGGAAGCCCATAGAGGGCTATGGTGAAAAAGAATATATCTTCAGAGAAAAACTGGAAAGAAGCCTTCTGAGAAACTGCTTTGTGATGTTTGACTTCCACTCACAGAGTTACAGCTGTATTTCATGGAGCTGTTTCCTCGCCTTGTTTCTGTGGATTCTGAGAACTGATATTTCGGTACACTTTGAAGACGATAGGGTCAAAGGAAATATCCTCCGATAGGAAAGAGAAAGAACCTTTCTGAGAAACTTCTTTGTGTTCTTTAAAATCATCTCCCAGCGTTACAGATTTCCCCCAAGAAGCCTTCAGCTAAGACAGTTCTTGTGGAAGTTGCAAAATGATATTTGGAAGCCTGTGGAGGGCTATTTTGATAAAGAAAATATCCTCAGATAGAAACTGGAAAGAAGCTTTCTGAGAAACTGCTTAACGTTCTCTTAATTCATCTCGCAGAGTTACAGCTTTCCCCTCAAGAAGCCTTTCTCTAAGACTGTTCATGTGGAATTTGCAAAGTGATATTCCGAAGCCCATTGAGGGCTATCGTGAAAAAGAGAATATCCACAGATAGAAACTGGAAAGAATATTTCTCAGAGACTGCTTAGTGTTCTGCTAATTCATCTCACAGAGTTACAATTTTCCCCTCAAGAAGCCGTTCGCTAAGACTGTACTTGAAGAATTGGAAAAGTGATATTTGGAAGCCCGTGTATGGCAATGTTGAAAAAGAAAATATCCACACATAGAAACTGGAAAGAAGCTTTCTGAGAAACTGCTTAGTGTTCCGTTAATTTATCTCACACTGTTGAAGTTTCCCCTCAAGAAGCCGTTGGTTAAAACTGTTCTTTTGGAATTGGCAATGTGATATTTGGAAGCCCATAGAGGGCTATGGTGAAAAAGAAAATATCCTCAGATAGAAACTGGAAAAAAGCTTTCTGAGAAACTGCTTAGTGTTCTGTTAATTCGTCTCACAGAGTTACTGCTTTCTCCTCAAGAAGCCATTCGCTAAGACTGTTCTTGTGGAATTTGCAAAGGGATATTTGGACGCTGATAGAGGGCTATGGTGAAAAAGAAAATATCCTCAAATAGAAACTGGAAAGAAGCCTTCTGAGAAACTGTTTTATGATGTGTGACTTCCACTCAGAGAGTTACAGCTGTATTTCGTGGAGCTGTTTCATGGCCTTGTTTCTGTGGAATCTGAGAACTGATAGTTCGGTACCCTTTGAAGACGATAGGGTCAAAGGAAATATCCTCCGATAGGAAAGAGAAAGAACCTTTCTGAGAAACTTCTTTGTGTTCTGTAAAATCATCTCCCAGCGTTACAGCTTTCCCCAAGAAGCCTTCAGCTAAGACAGTTCTTGTGGAAGTTGCAAAGTGATATTTGGAAGCCCGTGGAGGGCTATTTTGAAAAATAAAATATCCTCAGATAGAAACTGGAAAGAAGCTTTCTGAGAAACTACTTAATGTTCTCTTAATTCATCTCGCAGAGTTACAGCTTTCCCCTCAAGAATCCTTTCGCTAAGACTGTTCATGTGGAATTTGCAAAGTGATATTCCGAAGCCCATTGAGGGCTATGGTGAAAAAGAGAATATCCTAAGATAGAAACTGGAAAGAAGATTTCCGAGAGACTGCTTAGTGTTCTGCTAATTCATCTCACAGTGTTACAGCTTTCCCCTCAAGAAGCCGTTCGCTAAGACTGTACTTGAAGAATTGGGAAAGTGATATTTGGAAGCCCGTGTACGGCAATGTTGAAAAAGAAAATATCCTCAGATACAAACTAGAAAGAAGCTTTCTGAGAAACTGCTTAGTGTTCCGTTAATTCATCTCAGACTGTTAAAGTTTCCCCTCAAGAAGCCGTTGGTTAAAACTGTTCTTGTGGATTTGGCAAAGTGATATTTGGAAGCCCATAGAGGGCTTTGGTGAAAAAGAAAATATCCTCAGAGAAAAACTGGAAAGAAGCTTTCTGAGAAACTGCTTTGTGATGAGTCACTTCCACTCTCAGAGTTACAGCTGTATTTCGTGGATCAGTTTGCTAGCCTTATTTCTGTGGAATCTGAGAACTGATATTTCGGATCCCTTTGAAGACTATAGGGCGAAAGGAAATATCCTCTGATAGAAAAGAGAAAGAAACTTTCTGAGAAACTACTTTGTGTTCTGTGAAACCATCTCACAGAGTTTCAGCTTTCGCCTCAAGAAGTCTTTCGCTAAGACTGTTCATGTTGGATTTCCAAAGTTATATTTGGAAGCCCATGGAGGGCTATGGTGAAAAAGAAAATATCCTCAGATGGAAACTGGAAAGAAGCTTTCTGAGAAACTGCTTAGTGTCCTGTTAATTCATCTCACAGAGTCACAGCTTTCCGCTCCAGAATCCGTTCGCTAAGTCTGTTCTTGTGGGATTGGCAAAGTGATATTTGGAAGCCCATACACGGCTATGGTGAAAAAGAAAATATCCTCAGAGAAAAACTGAAAAGAGGCTTTCTGAGAAACTGCTTTGTGATGTGTGACTTCCACTCACAGAGTTACAGCTGTTTTTCATGGATCAGTTTGCTCGCCTTATTTCTGTGGAATCTGAGAACTGATATTTCGGATCCCTTTGAAGACTATAGGGCCAAAGGAAATATCCTTCGATAGAATAGAGAAAGAAGCTGTCTGAGACTTCTGTGTGTTTTGTGAAATCATCTCACAGAGTTACAGCTTTCCCCTCAAGAAGCCTTTCGCAAAGACTGTTCTTGTGGAATTTTCAAAGTGGTATTTGGAAGCCCATGTACGGCAATGGTGAAAAAGAAAATATCCTCATATAGAAGCTGGAAAGAAGCTTTCTGAGAAGCTGCTTAATGATCTGTTAATTCATCTCAGAGTTACAGCTTTCCCCTCAAGAAGCCGTTCGGTAACACTGTTCTTGTGGAATTTGCAAAGCGATATTTGGAAGCCCATATAGGGCTATGGTGAAAAAGAAAATATCCTCAGATACAAACTGGAAAGAAGCTTTCTGAGAAACTGCTTAGTCTTCAGTTAATTCATCTCACAGAGTTACAGCTTTCCCCTCAAGAAGCCGTTCGCTAAGACTGTTCTTGTGGAATTTGCAAACTGATATTTTGAAGCCCATAGAGGGCTACTTTGAAAAAGAAAATATCCTCAGAGCAAAACTGGAAAGAAGCTTTCTGAGAAACTGCTTTGTGATGTGTGACTTCCATGGCAAGCGTTTGGTGACTAGGTGAGCTGTTTTTAGCCCTTATTTCTGTGGAATCTGACAACAGATATATCGGATAAGCTTTAGAAAATATAGGGCCGAGGAAATATCTCCGATAGATAAGAAAAAGAAGATTTCCTGAGAAACTTCTTTATTGTTCATCAGGTATCGAGTTACAGTTTTAAGCCTCAGAAGCCGTTAAGCTAAGATAGTTCTTGTGGAATTGGCAAAGTGATGTTGGAAGCCCATAAAGGCACGGTGAAAATATATCAGACGAAACTGAAAAAGAACTCCACCAAAACTGCTGTGATGTTTCACTTCCACTCCACAGAGTTACATCTGTATTTCATGGATCAGTTGCTAGCCTTATTTCTGTGGAATCTGAGAACTGATATTTCGGATCAACTTGAGGAAGCTATAGGGACAAGGGAAATATACTCAATAGAAGAAACTTTCTCAGGAAACCTCTTTGTGTTCTGTGAAGTCATCTCCACAGAGTTACAGCTTTTCCCTCAAAAGAGCCTTTAAGCTAAAGACTGTTCTTCTAGGTTGCAAAGAGTTATTTGCAAGCCATTGTGGTGAAAAAGAAAAATATCCTGGGGTTGAAGCTGTAAAGAAGCTTGGTATGCTGCTCTGTGTTCTGTGAATTCATCTCACAGAGTTGGCTTTCCCCCTCGAGAAGCGGATTCCTTCGAGGCTATTTCTTGTGGGAATTGGCAATGTGATATTTGGAAGCCCAGGGACGGCTATGGTGAAAAATATCCTCAGATAGAAATTGGAAAGAAGCGAGCAGCGTGTGTAATTCATGTATTTAAGAATTACAGCTATCCTCTCAAAAGGCCTTTTCGCTAAGATTAATTCTTGTGGAATTGGCAATGCTGATATTTGGAAGCCCAGAGAGGCTATGGTGAAAAAAGAAAATATCCTCAAAGAAAAAACTGGAAACAAGCTTTCTGAGAAACTGCTTTGTGATGTGTGACTTCCACACTTACAGAGTTAAAGCTGTTTCCCTTAGAATCAATTTGCTAGCTGTTTCTGTGGAATCTCAGAACTGATATTTATCCCTTTAGAAAGACTATGAGGGCCAGGAAATAGCCTCCAATAGAAAGAGAAAAGCTTTCTGAGAAATTTCTTGGTGTTCTGTCAAATCATCTCACAGAGTTACACCTTTCCCCTCAATAAGCCTTTCGCTAAGACTGTTCTTGTGGAATTTGCAAAGTGATATTTGGAAGCCCATGTACGGCAATGGTGAAAAAGAAAATATCATCAGATAGAAACTGGAAAGAAGCTCTCTGAGAAACTGCTTGTGTTCTCTGGTTCATCTTAGGTTGCGGTTTCCCTGGAAGAAGCCGTTAACCCAGACTGTTCTTGTGGAGATTGGCCATGTGATATTTGGAAGTCCATAGAGGGCTATGGTGAAAAATATCCTCAGAGAAAAGATTGGAAAGAAGCTTTCTGAGAAGCAGCTCATGACCTGTAATTCATCTCACAGAGTTACAGCTTTCCCCTCCAAAAGCGTTGTCGCTAAGACACTTCTTGTGGAATTTGCAAAAGAGATATTTAGAGCCCATAGAGGGCGCTACGGTGAAAAAAAGAGAAAATCCTCCAGATGATAACTGGAAAGAAGCTTTCTGAGCAACTGCTTTAGCCGATGTGTGATTTCCACTCACTGTGTTACAACTGTATTTCTTTAGGCTGTTTGCAGGCATATTTCTATGGAGAGTCTGAGAACTGATATTTCAGGATCCCTTTAGAGGGCTACAGGGAATTAGGAAATATGCTCGAGCAAAATGAAGTAAGCTTTCTGAGAAACTTCCTTGTGATCATGTAGAATTCATCTCACAGAGTTACAGCTTTCCTTCAGAAACCTTTAAGCTAAGATTGTTCATAATAGGTGCAAAATATTTAGAGCCATGGGTCTGGTGAAAAATATCCTCAGATGAAAACTGGAAAAGCTTTCGAGCAACTGCTTTGTGATGGGTGACACTTCCCACTCACTGAGTTTCAGCTGCATTTCGTGCATCTGTTTGCTAGCCTTATTTCTGTGTTATCTGAGAACTGATATTTCGGATCCCTTTGAAGACTATAGGGCCAAAGTAAATATCCTCTGATCAAAATTAGAAAGTAGGTTTCGAGAAACGGCTCTATTAAATTTCTGTGAATTCATCTCCCGTTTAGCTTTTCCTCTCCAGAAGCCGTTAGCTAAGATTGTTCTTGTGGAATTTGCAAAGAGATATTTGAAGCCCGCGGGGCCTCTGGTGAAAAACAAAATATCCTCAGATGAAAACTGGAAAGAAGCTTTCTGAGAAACTGCTCTGTAATGTGTGACTTCCACTCATAGTGTTACATCTGTATTTCATGGATCTACTTTGCAGCTTATTTCTTGTAGGATACTGAGGGGCGATGTTTTAGGATCCCATTGAAGACTATGGGCCAAAGGAAATATCCTACGATCAAAATGAGAAGAAGCTTCTAAGAAACTGCTTTGTGATCACAATAATTCATATCACAGAGTTACAGCTTTCCTTCAAGAAGCCTTTCGCTAAGACTGTTCTTATTAGGATTTTGCAAAGTGATATTTGGAGGCATGGAGGGCTATATGGTGAAAATATCCTCCATTGGAAATCTGGGGAAAGAAGCTTTCTGAGAAACTGCTTTGTTATGTGTGACTTCCTCTCTGGTTACATCTGTATTTCATGGATCTCTTTGCCATACTTATTCTGGAATCTGAGAAGAGATATTTCGGATCCTTTGAGACTAGAGGGCAAAAGGAAATATCCTCCGATAACAAAGAGAGAAGAAAGCTCTCCAGAAACTTCTTTTGTGTTCTGTGGAAATCATCTACCAGGAGTTACAGCTTTCCAATAAACAACCCTTTCGCTAAGACTGTTCTTTTGGAATTTCTCAAAAGTGATATTTAGGCCATGGGGCTATAGTTAAAAAAGGAAACACTCCAAAAAAAAACTGGAAAGAATGTTTCTGAGAAATTGCTCTGTTTTCTGTGAATTCACCTCAGAGAGTTATAGCTTTCCCCTCCAGAAGCCGTTCGCTAAGACTGTTCTTGTGGAATTTGCAAAGAGTTATTTAGGCCATAGAAATTTACTAATTGAAAAAGAAAATATCCTCAGATGAAAACTGGAAAGCTTTCTGAGCAACTGCTTTGTGATGTGTGACTTCCACTCACTGAGTTTCAGCTGTATTTCGTGGATCTGTTTTCTAGTCTTATTTCTGTGGTATCTGAGAACTGATATTTCGGATCCCATTGAAGACTATGGAGCCAAAGGAAATATCCTCTGATCAATATGACAAAGAAGCTTTCTGAGGAACTTCTTTGTGTTCTGTGAAATCATCTCACAGAGTTCCAGCTTTCCCTTCAAGAAGCCTTTCGCTAAGCCTGTTCTTGTGGAATTTGCGAAGTGATATTTGGAACCACTAGTGGGCTATGGTGAAAAAGGAAATATCCTCAGATGAAATCTGGAAAGAGGCTTTCTGAGAAACTGCTTAGTTTTCTGTTAATTTATCTCACTGAGTTACAGCTTTCCCCTCAAGAAGCCGTTCCCTCAGCCTGTTCTTGTGTGATTTTGAAGCCCATAGAGACTCTGAGAGGGAAAAAAGAATATCCTCAGATGAAATATGTAAAGAAACTTACAGAAACTGTAGTGTTTGTCAATTCATCTCCTGGGATTACAGCATTCCCCTCAAAGTGTTTGTGGCCACTGTTTCTGTGGAATTTGCAAAAGTGATATTTGGAAGCCATAGAGGGCATGGGTAGAAAAAGAATATGTCTCAAGAGAAGAAACTGGAGAGAAACTTGAAACTTCTTTGTGTTGAAATCATCTTAGGTGCAGCCTGAAGCTGTGGTGTTCTTTAGTTGCAAGTGTTGGAGAGACCACGTAGGGCTATGGTGAAAGAGAAATATCCTCAGATAAAAAGACTGTAAGGAATCTTTCAAGGAAACTGCTCTGTGTTCTGTGAATTCATCTCACAGAGTTATTGCTTTCCCCTCCGTAACCCGTTCGCAAAGACTGTTCTTTTGGAATTGGCATAGAGATATTTCAAGCCCATGAAACCTACGATGAAAAGGAAAATATCCTCAGAATGAAAACTGGAAAGAAGAAGCTTTCTGAGCAACTGCTTTGTGATGTGTATTCCAACCCTGAGTTACAGCTGTATTTCGTGGAGAGTGTGTGACTGCTGTGTGGAGATTTGAGAACTGATATTTCTGTGTTCCCTTTGAACACTACTAGTTTGAAAAGGAAATATATCCTGATAAAATGAGAAAGAAGCTTTCTGAGAAGCTTCTTTGTGATC
Organism: Papio anubis; assembly: GCF_008728515.1. Lineage (NCBI taxonomy): Eukaryota > Metazoa > Chordata > Mammalia > Primates > Cercopithecidae > Papio > Papio anubis. Next base: position 59,460 of record NW_022164723.1, read on the forward strand.
AGTGCATTCATCTCACAGGTTGGCTTTCCCTCAAAGCCTTTCGCTAAGACTGTTCTTAATGGAATATGCAAAATTTGGAAGCCCATGGAGGGCTACGGTGAAAAGGAAATATCCTCAGAGAAAACTGGAAAGAAACTTTCTGGGACACTGCTCTGGTTCTGTGAGATTCATGTCTAGCTACCACTTTCCTTCAGAAGCCATTAAATGGAATTTGCAAGGGCCCCAGGGAAGCCCATAGAGGCCCTACGGTGAAAAAAGAAAAAGGTAACTCAGATGAAAACTGGAAAGAGCTTTCTGAGGAACTGCTTAGTTTGCACTGCATTATTTATCTCACAAGAGTTACAGCTCTCCCTCAGAGCCCAGGATTCACTGGCCTGTTCTTATGGAGATTTGCAGAAATTGATATTTGGAGTGCATAGAGGCTATGGTGAAAAAAAGAGTATCCTCAGAAACTGAGAAAACTTTCTGAAGCACTTTGGGATGTGTGACTTTCAATCACAGAGTTACATCTGTATTTCGTGGATCTCTTTGCTGACTGCTTATTTCTGGAATCTGAGAACAGATATTTCGGATACCTTTAGAACTGTTGGAAATATCCTCGATAACAAAGAAAGATTTCTGAGAAACTGCTTTGTGTTCTATGCAATCATCTGGGGTGCAGCTTTCCCCTCAAAGGCTGCTTCAGACAGTTCTTGTATGGATTTGCAAAGTGATGTTGGGAAGCCCATAGGGGCTATGGTAAAAGGAAATATCCTCAGTTGAAATCTGGAAAAGCTTTCTGATAAACTGCATAGTGTTCTGTAAATTCATCTCACAGAGTTACAGCTTTCCCCTCAAGAAGCCGCTCGCTAAGCCTGTTCTTGTGGAATTCGCAAAGTGATATTTGGAACCCCATATAAGGCTACGGTGAAACAGAAAATATTCCCAGAGAAAAACTGGCAGGAAGCTTTCTGAGAAACTGCTTTGTGATGTGTGACTTCCACTCACAGAGTTACATCTGTATTTCGTGGATGTCTTTGCTAGCCGTATTTCTCTGGAATCCCAGAGCAGATATTTCAGATCCATTTGAAGACTATAGGGCCAAAGCAAATATACTGCGATAACAAAGAGAAAGAAGCTTTCTGAGAAACTTCTTTGTGTTCTGTGAAATCATCTCACAGAGTTACAGCTTTCCCTTCAAGGAGCCTTTCGCTAAGACAGTTCTTGTGGAATTTGCAAAGTGGTATTTGGAAGCCCCTAGAAGGCTATGGTGAAAAAGGAAATATCCTCAGATGAAAACTCAAAAGAAGCTTTCTGAGAAACTGCTTAGTGTTCTGTTAATTCGTCTCACAGAGTTTCATCTTTCCCCTCAAGAAGCCGCTCGCTAAGCCTGTTCTTGTGGAATTCGCAAAGTGATATTTGGAAGCCGATAGAGGGCTATGGTGAAAAAAGAACATATCCTCAGAGAAGAATTGGAAAGAAGCTTTCTGAGAAACCTTTGTGATGTGTATTCCACTCACGGTACATCTGTATTTCGTGGATCTCTTTGCCTAGCCTTGGCTGGCGAAATCTGAGAACTGTCTTCGGATCCCTTGGAAGACTATGGGGCCAAAGGAAATATTCGATAACAAAAGAGAAAAGCTTTCGGCTTTTGTGGTCTGTGAAATCATCTCCACAGAGTACAGCTTCCTCAAAGCCTTTCGGTAGACAGTTCTTTGGAATTTCAAAGTGATATTTGGGAAGCCCCTGAGGGCTGTGGTTAAAAATATCCTGAGATGAAAACTCGAAGAAACTGCAGGTCCTTGATGCCTGTTAATTCATCTCACAGAGTTACAGCTTTCAGCTAAAACTGGCTAAGCTAAGCCTGTTCTTCGCGGAATTAAGCAAAGTGATATTTGGAAGCCATAGAGGGCTATGGTGAAAAACAAAAATATCCTCAGAAAAACTGGAAAAGCTTTCTGAGAAACTGCTTTGTGATGGCTTTCCTCCACAGAGTTGCATCTAAGCACTAAAGTGGATCTCCTTGCAAGCCTTGTTTCTATTCAATCTGAAGACAGATATTTCGCATCCTTAAGAAGACTATAGGGCCAAAGGAAATATCCTCCGATAAAAAAAAGAGAAAGAAACTTTCTGAGAGCTTCTTTGTGTTCTGTGAAATCTTCACAGAATTACAGTTTCTTAAAACCTCACTAAGACAGTTCTTGTGGAATTTACAAAGTGTTGGAAGCCATAATGGGCAATCGAGAGAAAAAGAAATATCCTGAGATGAAATTTGGAAAAGAAACTTTCTGAGAAACTGCTTAGTGTTCATCAATTCATCTCACAGTGTTACATCTGTATTTCGTGGATCTTTACTAGCGCATTTGTGTGTGGAATATGAGAACAGATAGTGGATCCCTGTAAGTGCTAGGAGTCAAAGGAAATATCCTCAGATAACAAAGAGAAAAGCTCTGAGAAACTTCTTGGTGTTCTGTGAAATCATCACAGACGTACAGCTCCCCTCAAAGCCTTTCGCTAAGACAGTTCTTGTGGAGATTGGCAAAAGTATGGAAACCATAGACGGCTATGGTGAAAAAGGAAATATCCTCAGATGGGGAAATCTGGAAAGAAGCTTTCTGAGAAACTGCTTAGTGTTCTGTTGAATTCATCTCACAGAGTTAGAGCTTTCCTTAAAGCCGCTCGCTAGGCTTGTTCCTGTGGAATTGGCAAGGGAAGTGATGTTGGAAGCCCATAGATGGCTATGGTGAAAAAGGGAAATATCCTCAGATGAAAACTGGAAGAAGCTTTCTGAGAAACTGCTTAGTGTTCTCTTAGTGCATCTCACAGAGTTACAGCTTTGCCCTCAAAGAAGCCGCTCGCTATCCCAAAGGATGGTGAAAAGTATCCTCGGAAAATCTGAAAGAAGCTTCCTGAGAAACTGCTTTGTGATGTGTGACTTCCACACACAGAAGAGTTACATCTGCAATTTGGTGGATCTCTTTGCTAGCCCCTTATTTCTGTGGAATCAAGGCACATTTGAGTTCCCTTGGAAATTATGAGTCAAGAAATATCTTCCGATAACAAAGAGAAAGAAGCTTTCTGAGAAACTTCTTTGTGTTCTGTGAAATCATCTCACAGAGTTACAGCTTTCCCCCTCAGAAGCCTTTAAGCTAAGACAGTTTTTGTGGAGATTTGCAAAGCGATATTTGGAAACCCCTAGAGGGCTGTGGTGAAAAAAGGAAATATCCTGGGATGAAAACTCGAAAGAAACTTTCTGAGAACTGCTTAGTGTTCTGTTAATTCACCCCTCACAGAGTTACAGCTGTCCCCTCGGAAGCATTTCGCTAACCTGTTCTTGTAGGGTCACTTAAAGTGATGTTTGCAATCCCAAAGGGCTGGTGAAAAATATCTCGGAGAAAAACTGGAAAAGCTTTCTGAGAGCTGCTTTGTGATGTGTGACTTCCACTCACAGAGTTACATCTGTATTTAAATGATTCTTTTGATAGCCTTATTTCTTGGAATCTGAGGCGATATTTCGGATCCTTATGAGGTCAAAGGAAATATCCTCCGATCAAAAAGAGAAGGAAGCTTTCTGAGAAACTTCTTTGTGTTCTGTGAAATCATCTCACAGAGTTACAGCTTTCCCCTCAAGCAGCCTTTGGCTAAGACAGTTCTTGTGGAATTTGCAAAGCGATATTTGGAATCCTATAGAGGGCTATGGTGAAAAAGAAATATCCTCAGATGAAAAAAAGAAGGAAGCTTTCTGAGAAACTTCTTAGTGTTCTGTTAATTCATCTCACAAAGTTACAGCTCTCCTCTCAAGAAGCCGCTCGCTAAGCCTGTTCTTGTGGAATTCGCAAGGTGATATTTGTAAGCCCTAGAGGGCTATGGTGAAAAAGAAAATATCCTCAGAGAAAAACTGGAAAGAAGCTTTCTGAGAAACTGCTTTGTGATGTGTGACTTCCACTCCCAGTGTTACACCTCTATTTCGTGGATTTCTTTGCTAACCTTATTTCTATGGAATCTGAGAACAGATATTTCCGATCCCTTTGAAGACTCATGGGCCAAAGGAAATATCCTCTGATAACAAAGAGAAAGAAGCTTTCTGAGAAACTTCTTTGTGTTCTGTGAAATCATCTCACAGAGTTACAGCTTTCCCCTCAAGAAGCCTTTCGCTAAGACAGTTCTTCTGGTATGTGCAAAGGGAAATTTGGAAGCCCATTGAGGGCTATGGTGAAAAGGGAAATATCTTCAGATGAAATCTGCAAAGAAGCTTTCTGAGAAACTGCTCAGTGTTCTGTAAATTCATCTAACAGAGTCACAGCTTTCCCCTCAAGATCCGCTCGCTAAGCCTGTTCTTGTGGAATTCTCAAAGTGATATTTGGAAGCCCTTAGAGGGTTATGGTGAAAAAGAAAATATCCTCAGAGAAAAACTGGAAAGAAATTTTCTAAGAAACCACTTTGTAATGTGTGACTTCCACTCACAGACTTACGTCTGTATTTAAGTAAGGTCTGTTTGCTAAAAGCACGTTGGCATTTCTTGGAATGCTGAGAGCGATATTTTAGGATGGCTTTAGCAGAGACTATAGGGCCAAGGAAATATCCTCCAAGTAACAAGAAAAGAAGCTTTCTGAGGAACTTCTTTCATTTCAAGCTGAAATCCTCTCCACAGAGTTACAGCTTTCTACCCCTCAAGAGCCCTTCCATTGGTGAGTTTCTTTGGAATTTACCAAGAGATGTTGGAAGCCCTATAGAGGGCTGTCCAGGTGAAAAAAAGGAAATATCCTCAGATGAAATCTGGAAAAGAAGTTCAAAGAAACTGCTTGAGTGTTCTGTTCATCCTCTGGAGTTCAGCCCCTCAAGAAAACTGCTTTCAGCTAAGCCTGTCCTGGTGGAATTAGCAAAGTGATGGTTACGACCCTTAGGGTTATGTGGTATGAAAAGAAAATATCCTCAGAGAAAACGGAAAAAGCTTTTAAGAAACACTTTGCCAATGTAGAAACACTCACAGACTTACGTCTATTATTTAACAAGGTCTGTTTGCTAAGCGTTATTTCTTTGGAATGTGAGAACTTGATATTTAGTTAGCTTGCAGAAGACTATAAGGGACAAAGGCAAATATCCTCCGATAACAAAGAAAGAAGCTCTGAGAACTTCTTTCTGTTCACGTGAAATCATCTCACAGAGTTACGGCTCCCCTCAAGAACCCTTTAGCTAAATTAGGTTCTTTGTGGCGGAATTTATAAGAAGATATTTGGAAGCCATAGAGGGACTATGGTGAAAATATCCTCCAGATGGAAATCTGGGAAAAAGAGTTTTCGAAACTGCTTTGAGTGTTCTATTGAATTCATCTCCCAGGTTACAGCTTTTTTATCAAAGCCACTCACTGAAAGCCTGTTCTGGTGTTAGGTCGCCAAAGTGATATTTTGAAGCCCTTAGGGTTGGTAGAAAAATATCTCAGAAAAACTGGAAAGAACTTTTTTAAAACCACTTGTGTGACTTCCCTATACAGACTTACGTGTATTTCATTAGATCTGTTTGCTAGCGTTATTTCTTTGGAATGCAGAACTGATGACTTTAGGATAAGCACAGAAGACTATAGGGACAAAGGCAATATCCTCCGATAACAAAGAAAAGAAACTTTCTGAACTTCTTTCTGTTCTGAAATCATCTCACAGAGTTACAAGCTTTCCCCCTCAAGGCGCTTCCTTCATTAGTTCTTGGCTGAATTTTACCAAGAGATATTTGAGCCCATAGGGCTGGCTGCTGGTGAAAAGGAAATATCCTCAGATGAAATCTGGAAAGAAGCTTTCTGAAAGCAGCAGTGTTCTGTTAATTCATCTCCCCAGGAAGTTCAGGGCTTTCCCCTCAAAGAGCGCTCGCTAAGCCTGTTCTGGTGGAATTTGCAAAGTGACACAGAAGCCCTCTGAGGGCTGGTGAAGAAAATATCCTCAGAGAAAAACTGCGGAAAGAAGCTTTCTGAGAAACTGCTTTGTGATGTGACTTCACGCACAGAGTTACATCGTATTTTGCTGGATCTCTTTGCTAAGCCTTATTTTGTGGAATCTGAGGAAGGAGTTATTTCGATTCCTTGGAGAGACTAGACCAAAGTATCCTCCAGATAACAAAGAAAGAAGCTTTCTGAGAAACTTCGCTTGTGTTCTGTAAGTATCACAAGGTTACGGCCTCCCACTCAAGAAGCCTTTAAGCTAAGACATTTCTTGGTAAGATTCTTGAAGTAATATTTAGAGCCAATAGAGGGCCTATGGTGAAAAGAATATCCACAGATGAAAACTCGAAAGAAACAAAGGCCTTTAGTGTTTCTGTTAATTCATCACAGGAGTTACATGGCACCCGTCAAGAAGCGGCTCGCTAAAGCGACGCCGATTCATAAGTATTGATATTTGGAAGCCCATAGAGGGATATGGTGAAAAGAAACATCCTCAGAAGAAACTGGAAAGAAACAAGAGCTGGCGTGATGTGTGACTTCCCTCCGAGTTACATCTGTATTTCGCGTTGATATGTAGCCGCTATTTCTGTGGAATCTGGGGCAGATATTTAGGATCCCCTTTGAAGACTATAAAGACCAAAATATCCTCGATATAAGAAAAACAGAAACTCTTTGTGTTCTGTAAATCATCTCACAGAGTTACAGCTTTGCCCTCAAAGCCTTTCACTGAGACTTAGTTCTTTGGAGATTTGCGGGGATGTTGGGAAGTCCATAGAGGGCTATGGTCAGAAAAAGAAATATCCTCAGAGAAGGAAATCTCTGAGCTTTCTGAGAAACTGGTGAGGTGTTCTGTTAATTCATCTCCACAGAGTTACAGCTTTTTCCCTCAAGAAGCCACTTCATGAGCCTATTTCAATGGAATTAAAGTGATATTTAGAGCCCATATAGAGGGCTATGGTGAAAAATCCTCAGAGAAAAACTGGAAAGAAGCCTCTTGAGAAACTGCTTTGTGATGTGTGACTTTACTCACAGAGTTTCATCATATTTGATGGATCTCTTTGCAAGCCCAGCCTCATTTCTGTTGGGAATCTAAGGGAACAGATATTTAGGATCCTTTCAAGACTATAGGGCCAAGGAGAAAATCCTCCGATAACAAAAAGAAGAAAGAAGCTTTCTCCATCTTTGTGTTCTGTGAAATCATCTCTGAGTTACAAAGCTTTCCTTGGAAAACTTGTACAGCTAGACAGTTCTTGTGGAGATCTGTGTCTTTGGGGTCTCCCACATAGAGGCTATGGTGAAAAAAAGAAATATCCTAAGATGAAGAAGCGAAGATTTCTGAAGCTGCGTAGAGTGTTCTGTAAATTACATGTCTCACAGAGTTACCTTTCCTTCAAGAAGCATCGTAAGCCTGTTCTTGTGGAATTCTTAAAAGTGATATTTGGGAAGCCCATAGAAAGCTATGGTGAAAAAGAAAAGTATCATAGAGAAAAAACTGGAAAGAAAGCCTTCTGAGAGCTGCTTTGTGATGTGTGACTTCCCACTCCCACAGGGGGAGATTACATCTGTATTTCAGTGATCCTCTTTGCTGTATACGTGACTTCTGTGGAATCGAGAACAGATGTTTGAGGATCCATAGCAGAGCGATAGGGCCCAAAGAGAGTATATCCTCTGATAACAAAGAAAGAAGCTCTGAGAAAGCTGCTTTGTGTTTGGTGAAATCATCTCCACAGAGTTATAGCTTTCCCCTCAAACAGCCGCTTTAATAAGACCCAGTTCTTGCTGGAGTTACCGAAAGGGATATTTGGAAACCCATAGAGACTCAGGAGTGAAAAAAAATCTCCTGAGATGAAATGTGGAAAGAAGCTTTCACAGGGTCTGCTGAGTGTTCTGTTAATTATCACATCTCCCGAGTTACAGCTCCCTCAAGAAGCCGCTCACTAAACTCATTTCTTGGGTCATAAAGTGATATTTGGAAGCCCATAGAGGGCTATGGTGAAAGAAAGCAGCCCTCAGAGAAAAACTGGAAGAAGCTACGAGAAACTGCTTTGTGATGTAGCTGACTTCCTTTCCTGATTACATCTACCTTCGTGGATCTCTTTGAAAATACTTATTCCACAACGATACAGGAATGAATATTGGTCCCTTTGAAGACTATAGGGCCAAAGCAAATATCCTCCGATAACAAAGAGAAAGAACCTTTCTGAGAAACTTCTTTGTGTTCTGGAAATCTTCACAAAGAGTTACAGCTTTCCCCTCAAGAAGCCTTTCGCTAAGATTGTTCTTGTGAATTTTGCAAAGTGATATTTGGAAGCCCATAGAGGGCTACGGTGAAAAAGGAAATATCCTCAGATGAAAACTCGAAAGAAGCTTTCTGAGAAACTGCTTAGTGTTCTGTTAATTCATCTCACAGTGTTACACCTTTCCTGTCAAGAAGCCACTCGCTAAGCCTGTTCTTGTGGAATTCGCAAAGTGATATTTGGAAGCCCCTAGAGGGCTACGGTGAAAAAGAAAATATCCTCAGAGAAAAACTGGAAAGAAGCTTCCTGAGAAACTGCTTTGTGATGTGTGACTTCCACTCACAGAGTTACATCTGTATTTCGTGGATCTCTTTGCTAGCCTTATTTCTGTGGAATCTGAGAACAGATATTTCGGATCCCTTGGAAGAGTATAGGTCCAAGGGAAATATCCTCGGATAACAAAGAGAAAGAAGCTTTCTGAGAAACTTCTTGGTGTTCTGTGAAATCATCTCACAGAGTTACAGCTTTCCCCTCAAGAAGCCTTTCACTAAGACAGTTTTTGTGCAATTTGCAAAGTGATATTTGGAAGCCCCTCGAGGGCTGTGGTGAAAAAGGAAATATCCTGAGATGAAAACTCGAAAGAAACTTCCTGAGCCCTGCTTAGTGTTCTGTTAATTCATCTCACAGTGTTACAGCTTTCCCTTCAAGAAGCCGCTCGCTAAGCCTGTTCTTGCGGAATTCGCAAAGTGATATTTGGAAGCCCATAGAGGGCTGTGGTGAAAAACAAAATATCCTCAGAGAAAAACTGGAAAGAAGCTTTCTGAGAAACTGCTTTGTGATGTGTGACTTTCACTCACAGAGTTACATCTCTATTTCGTGGATCTCCTTGCCAGCCTTATTTCTATTCAATCTGAGAACACATATTTCGGATGCCTTTGAAGACTATAGGGCCACTGGAAATATCCTCCGATAAAAAAGAGAAAGAAGCTTTCTGAGAAACTTCTTTGTGTTCTGTGAAATCATCTCACAGAATTACAGCTTTCCCTTCAAGAAGCCTTTCGCTAAGACAGTTCTTGTGGAATTTGCAAAGTGATATTTGGAAGCACCTAGAGGGCTATGGTGAAAAAGGAAATATCCTGAGATGAAAACTCGAAAGAAACTTTCTGAGAACTGCTTAGTGTTCTGTTAATTCATCTCACAGAGTTAGAGCTTTCCCCTTAAGAAGCCGCTCGCTAGGCCTGTTCTTGTTGAATTGGCATAGGGATATTTGGAAGCCCATAGAGGGCAATGGTGAAAAAGGAAATATCCTCAGATGACATCTGGAAAGAAGCTTTCTGAGAAACTGCTTAGTGTTCTGTTAATTCGTCTCACAGATTTACAGCTTTCCCCTCAAGAATTCTTTCGCTAAGACAGTTCTTGTGGAATTGGCAAAGTGATATTTGGAAGCCCATAAGAGGGCTATGGTGAAAAAGGAATTATTGTCAGGTGAAATCTGGAAAGAAGCTTGCTGAGAAAGTGCTCTGTGATGAGTGACTTCCCTCACAGAGTAACCTCTGTATTTCGTGGATCAGTGTGCTAGCCTTATTTCTGTGGAATCTGAGAACAGATATTTCGGATCCCTTTGAAGACTATAGGGCCAAGGGGAATATCCTCCGATAACAAAGAGAAAGAAGCTTTATGAGAAACTTTTTGTGTTCTTCGAAATCATCTAAGAGAGTTACAGCTTTCCCCTTAAGAAGCCTTTCGCTAAGACAGTTC
>NW_022164724.1:0-1956 GCF_008728515.1 Papio anubis
TCATTATCCCATGTCAAATTCCCTGCTAATAATAGGTAGGGCTTACAGACACAAGCAATAATATATCAGGAGGTATTTCGATATAACTGAATATGAAAGGAGTTATTCGGGTTAGAAAGATTAAGGGGCATATTCCCCACAAAAATGCTAATGGCATCGCCTGCAGCTAACAACTTCCAAAGATGACTCTGTACTTAGGCCTCCTTCACGCCATACCAAGGTTTCATTACTGTTAGCAGCAATACTTTTATTTACCCAGTGTCATTTCAAAGGTATGTGACTAAATTTTATTTGAAAATCACCGGGCACACTCCAATCAGTTATTTACATTCCATTGTATTCTAATAAAATCCGGGGTTTAGTTCCCCAACGTTGTTGTCACTCCAGCACCTCAATATTAGGAGAAACCTCTAGAATAGGACAAAAAAGTAAAGAACTAGGAATAGTTTCATTACTATATACAATATGATTATATTAAAAGCTTCTAGTTACAATAATAACAGTTTTAGCAGCCACGTGACTATGATTATAGTGAACAACCAGGCTTCATGCGATTTTCGGAGACAATGAGAACTATTTCCCATGCATATTGGAAGTTCTTCCACTCCAAATTGGTATGTGTTGTTTGTAATTCCCGTTTTCCGTTCTATATTGTCCTTGTCTATATAGGGGGACGGCATCCAAGTAATGTCATTGGTGAAAACCTTAATTTCCGCCTCCTCCCAGGCGACTCCCTGATACAAGGGTGGAAAGGGAATATAAGTCCAATATTCATACAAAGCCTCACTAAGAGAAATAAGTCCCCGGCCGAGGCACATCTAACAAAGGAAAAAATTAATGCTGAATCCAGTTTTCTTTTCAACAGGGTTTCAATCATCTTGTAGGAAACCACTCAGGTCCGCTCCCTGTAAGGGCAAGAGCATAGCCCCGTCCCTGTTTTAGAACTTGCCCTTGAACATACTTACCTTCTTCATTAGGATACCAAACCTTTAAATTGTCAGCGGGGACTATCACCGAGGGAGGTGAGGAAAGATGGGTTACGGCAGTGGAATCTTGCAATTGTCTCCATTGATTCAAAAAAATTAAGGTAAAAAGAACCTTCAAAATCTGGTTTCTGGGGGGCTCATTTCCCCCTTTTTGTTTTAGTAGTTGAGTTTTTAAAGTTAAATTTGCACGCTCAATGATGGCTTGACCTTGACTGTTGCCCGGGATACCGGTGATATGTTGAATATTGTATTGCTGTAAGAAAACTTGTAATTTATGAGAGACATAGGCAGGGGCATTATTAGTTTTAAGTATAAGAGGAATGCCCATGATGGCGAAACAAACCAAGAGATGTGTAATAACAGAATCAGCTTTCTCAGATGGCAACGGAGTGGCCCATTGAAAATGAGAAAAGGTATCAATGGTATGATGAACATACTTTAATCGTCCAAAAGAAGGGACATCTCATGGATTAACCCCAGGATGGAAGGATGGAATGCTCAAAGGAGCACAGGAAAGACAAGCTCGAATAAGAGAACGAGCTTGTTTTGTTCTGCAGCATGTAGGTGGCCGATTAAAAGTGAATCGATCTGAATATTACCATGAACTAATGGTCCAGGAAATTGAGAATGAGAACGAAGATGAGTGATGAATAAAGGAGCTCGACGTTGGCTCAAAGTAGAAGATAACAAGGAAAAGAGTTTTTGAAGAGAAGAAGTAGCACAAAGAGGTAAAGTGGCCTGAGAAATATAAGAAGTAACATAAACGGCGTATTGAGAATCACTAACAATGTTACAACCAGTAGTAGGGAAATCAAGTAAGACCATGAGAACAGCAAACAGTTCTCCCTGTTGCACTGAGGGATAAGGATAAACTGTAACTCGAGATTAATGAACACTCCAATATCCAACCTTATCATTGCTATTAGCGTCAGTAAAAAAGGTAGGACCTTGAACAGGAAATACAGAAATT
>NW_022164725.1:0-1956 GCF_008728515.1 Papio anubis
CAAAACCCACAGCAGAGCACGCCCGCACCCCCGGCAGAGCGCGCCCTTAACCCACATCAGAGCACGCCCGCACCCCACATCAGAGCACACCCGCACCCCACATCAGAGCGCGCCCGCACCCCACAGCAGAGCACGCCCGCACCCCCGGCAGAGCGCGCCCGCACCCCACATCAGAGCACGCCCGCACCCACGGCAAAGCGCGCCCGCACCCCACATCAGAGCGCGCCCGTACCCCCAGCAGAGCGCGCCCGCACCCCACAGCAGGGCACGCCCGCACCCACGGCAGGGCACGCCCGCACCCACGGCAGGGCATGCCCGCAACCCACATCAGAGCGCGCCCGCACCCACATCAGGGCGCGCCCGCAACCCCGGAAAGGCACGCCCGCACCCCACATCAGAGCACGCCCGCACCCACGGCAGAGCGCGCCCGCAACCCAAGGCAGAGCACGCCCGCACCCCCGGCAGAGCGCGCCCGCACCCCACATCAGAGCGCGCCCGCACCCCACATCAGAGCACACTCGCACCCACATCAGGGCACACCCGCACCCCACATCAGAGTGCGCCCGCAACCCAAGGCAGAGCGCGCCCGCACCCCACATCAGAGCACACCCGCACCCACATCAGGGCACGCCCGCAACCCCGGCAAGGCGCGCCCGCACCCCCGGCAAGGCACGCCCGCACCCCGCCAGAGCACCCGCACCCCACAGCAGAGCACGCCCGAAACCCCAGCAGAGCCCCCCGGCAGAACACACCTGCAACCCCAGCAGAGCACAACTGCAAATGACCCAAAAAAAACATGAAGCAGCCCAGCAGCGAGGAGGGGCTGCCACGGATGCTGGGCACAGATGGAGCTCGCGCAGTGTCCCACGGCAGACGCCAGACAGCGTCCCCAGTTCCATCCCTGCTTGGTGGCCAAGGTGGTGGCTTCTCTGGATGGGAGAGGGTCACAGGCAGGGTAGGGCACACGTGGGCATCGGGGCCCTGGATGGGAGAGGGTCACGGGGTAGGGCGCACGTGGGCATCGGGGCCCTGGATGGGAGAGGGTCACCGGGTAGGGCGCATGTGGGCATCGGGGTCCTGGATGGGAGAGGGTCACAGGCAGGGTAGGGCGCATGTGGGCATCGGGTGATGTGAACTTGCCTCTGACCCACATGCTGGTTACAGGAGTTTGTTCACCTGGAAGCCTGTGTGACCTGAGCATTTTCTTACGTTTCAATAAATTCACCTTAAAACTTTGGAGTTTAAGACAGCAACAATAAAAAGCAACCAGCGGGAAGGAAGTACATGTGGGTTTGTAATCCGCACTCTGCTGAGAGCACACGTGGAATGGCTCAGCGGGGTCCCCGTCTGTGTAAAAGTTTCCGAGGTTCCCACCCCAGGTCCTGTGTGCTGTCCGCCATGCTCTGGCCGGTGGTGTCCAGCCTTGGAACCCCGTGAGCCCCTCATTCCTGCTGGAAGAGCCCTTACATGGAGGCAGAGCACAGTGCTCTTAAGAGGTAGGTGAATAAGTGGCAAATCCTAAAGAAATGCCACAAGCAAGCACGCTGCCCTCAGGCCAGGCATCGCTGCGGGTTAAACAGAACGCAGGTGAAGATGTTCAGAAGGAGGCCTTTTCTATGGAGTAAGTTTGGCAGTACTCATCAGAGCACATTAAAACCACATACTCTGGGCCAGGCGCGGTGGCTCACGCCTATAATCCCAGCACTTTGGGAGGCCGAGGCGGGCGCATCATGAGGTCAGGAGATGGAGACCATCCTGGCTAACACGGTGAAACCCCGTCTCCACTAAAAATACAAAAAAATTAGCCAGGTGTGGTGGCGGGCGCCTGTAGTCCCAGCTACTTGGGAGGCTGAGGCAAGAGAATGGCGTGAACCCGGGAGGCAGAGCTTGCAGTGAGCCGAGATCGCGCCACTGCAATCCAGCCTGGGCGACACAGCGAGACTCCGTCTCAAAAAA
>NW_022164726.1:0-1955 GCF_008728515.1 Papio anubis
AAAAAACAAACAAAAAAAATCCATCAGCTTGCAGGCTTGATGTGTTTTCAGGGAGCCCTCCCTGGCTTAGCTCATAACTGTGTATCAGGGGTGGGGAGAAGTGGGAGGTAGAGGATTACACCAGCCACCTCTTCTCCCTTTCCTTCCAATCCCTCAGTATTATTTCTAGGCTACCCCCTACTGTTGTGTGACTGGGGCAGTTTAACTACCCTCTCTGAGCCACAGTTTTTTTAACTGTTCTGTTACCAAATGAGTCCACCATCCCCCTCCCCTGGGCAGGGAGAGAAAATAGGGAAGGTCTGGGAACTAGGGGAAGGGGGTCAGTCCCTGGGAGGGATTAGAACCCCGGGGCTAGGGGCTGGGTAGAAGGGCTCCGAAATATCCCCTCCCAGGCGGGATCCGAGGCTGTGGCAGCCGGACAGGCCCTAAGCCAGCGCCTTCCTCGAGTGCTTGAGTTCGTTGCTCACGGACACCATGGCCGCAGTCACTACTACGACCCCCACGTGGGGGCCGCGGCCGAGCCGCGCCGCCGGGGGCTGGGAGCACCAGGAGTTGGGGCTGGCTGGGCGGGCCCGGCTCTTTGTGCCGACCAGGAGGCGTGGCCTCGCGGAGATGGACCACTCAAAGGAGGTCTTAGCTCTGGGAAGCCAATGGCGGGGTGGCGGGCGGGGAGTAGGTGGTGCTGGCAAGAGACGGGCAGCTGGGCTCCAGTGGGCTGCGGTGGCTGAGGGTCGTTCGCTGCCCCAGTAGTGCCGTGGGACACGCGAGAGAGGCGTACCGGGGCAGCAAGGCCTGGGGTCCTGCAGTGGGGGTCAGACCCCAATATGGGCGCGGCTGGAGAGGGGGCGCCCTGGGGTTCACCAGGCCTTGCAGAGCGCACACCCTTGGCCACGCCCTGCCTGCCGACCCCTCCGGGTTGTTTCCCTCTCCGGTGAATCTGGATCACTGCCCTCACCGCCCCTCCACTGGTTTCCTGCTGGCAGAGGCAGACGGGCGCTCAGCAGGAGGTCTGGGGTGGGGGATGGGGGAAGCCGAGGTTTCTGGCCTCCATCCCGACGGCTTCCTGCAGAGTCTGCGAAATCCCTGGCTGCAGGCTCCCTTCCCTAAGGTCCCCTGCCACACCCACATCCCTTGCTCCTTCCACCCTCCCTACCTCTCCCGCTGCGCTGCTCTCTCTCCTGCCCCTCCAACCCCCGCCCGAGCCACATCCTCCACCAGCCCTCTCTGACTGCCTAAGGGATTTCCTTGTAAATCTGTCCTTCCCCCACCCTCTGCACTCCCACACATTGTAGGACAGCTCAGATCTTCATTCTGGTGCCTAGGGGGCCACCCTCTTCCCACGCAGTCATCGCCCTGGGGATGGGCATGTGAACCTGAATTGTGCCAGCAGCAGCAAACTCAGGCCTGCTGCTGGGAATTGCTGCCGCAGAATCCTGCTCTCTAGGAAACACCTGGAGTCACTAGGACCCCAAGCAGACATGTGGCCACCTATGAATATAGACAAAGCTGACCCATGGGAAAGACACTGCTAAGGAGGTCGCAGGGATATGCCTCTGGAGCCTTGATCATAGCATACCTGAAGTCCTGTCACCTCTACGCAGTTACAGAAGCCCTTACGACTGTTCTAGCCAGAATGCATTGGTATTTTCCACTTCTTTTCCTTTTTTTTTGAGACCAAGTTTCGCTCTGTCGCCCAGGCTGGAGTGCAGCGGCGCGATCTCGGCTCACTGCAAGCTCCGCCCTCCCGGTTCACGCCATTCTCCTGTCTCAGCCTCCGGTGTAGCTGGGACTACAGGCGCCCGCCACCACGCCCGGCTAATTTTTTTTTTTTTGTATTTTTAGTAGAGACGGGGTTTCACCGTGTTAGCCAGGATGGTCTCGATCTCCTGACCTCGTGATCCACCCGTGTCGGCCTCCCGAAGTGCTGGGATTACAGGCGTGAGCCACCACGCCCG
>NW_022164727.1:0-1955 GCF_008728515.1 Papio anubis
TGGTTCCATTTTCCCCCTCACTTTCAGGCACCCCAATCAGACGTAGATTTGGTCTGTTTACATAATCCCATACTTCTTGCAGGCTTTGTTCATTTCTTTTTCTTCTTTTTTCTTTAGGAGAAACATGCTTTTAATAATTCTGATAGTTAATGTAATTCATCTAGTGATACAGATAACATTTGAGCATTTACTATATGGCAGGAATTAAATTATTTTAAAAAGTTTTAATTATTTTATCTATATGTAATAAATATTATTATTATTATCCTCATTTGCAACTATGTGAAGCTCAGACAGGATAAGTAAATTGTCCCAGATTAAATGCTAGGATGTGGCACATCTGAGATTGGAATCTAACACCCTTGCCTCCAGAACCTAAACATTAGCCTGAACTTTGAACAACTAAAAAAAGAAAAAAAAGATTTATTGAGGTGTAACACTGTTTAAGTGCCAAAATTACAAGGAGATTTTATGCTTCCACTTATCCCCAAATGCTCATGTTTTTCACTCTTTTAAAATCAGAGAAATAAACAAATCATTTTGTTATTTTAGATTATTTCACCTGTGGAAAGAAATATAATGGAAAAAACATAAACTTTTAGAGTGATAAAATCTAGGTTTGAAACCCATTTCCACCATTTACTGCGTTTATGACATTCAGCAACTTACCACCTCTGAGCCTTGGTATCTTTATTTGTAAAATAGCGGCTCATCTCATAATGCCAACCTCACTGGATGGTTGTTGCAGGCCCCTGGATGGGAAGAACCACTGTGACCCTTTTAGAAGAAATGGTAGAGGTATGAACACCAACTTTACAGATAAAAAGCATATAAAACACAAATAAGGTCGGGCACAGTGGCTCAAGCCTGTAATCCCAGCACTTTGGGAGGCCGAGATGGGCAGATCACGAGGTTAGGAGATCGAGACCATCCTGGCTAACACGGTGAAACCCCATCTCTACAAAAAATACAAAAATAAATAAATAAATAAATAAATAAAAATAAAACACAAATAAATGCAAACCTTGGTAAGCAAAGAAATGAAAATGAAAATGAATTAAATTCCAACGATGTGAGTATATGAGTGGTAGGTTGGGCAGAACCTTTTTAGAAAACATTTCAGTAGTGGTTTCAAGTGTCCGCTATTGTGTTAGATTGTCCTTACCATTTGGACAGGCAAGTCTACATCCAGCAACCTATCTTAAGAAAATAGAAGTACCATCAAAAATTAGTATACAATGATGTAATCACCAAAATCTAATAGGAGCTATGTTAATTATGGTTCGTTTTAGGTTAGAAATATTTTGTCACGAATGCATGATACAAAAATGTGTGTGCAATTTGATGTATACACAAAACCAAAAATATGTAAAGAAATAGTTCAAATTATTATTAGTAAGTGGTAGGTGTTAACTTAAAAATCACAGCATTTATAAATGTAGAAAAGAAAACTTTATTTTTTTTTAATTTATTTATTATTATTATACTTTAAGTTGTAGGGTACATGTGCAAAACGTGCAGGTTTGTTACATATGTATACTTGTGCCATGTTGGTGTGCTGCACCCATCAACTCGTCGTTTACATCAGGTATAACTCCCAATGCAATCCCTCCCCCCTTCCCCTTCCCCACGACAGGCCCCGGTGTGTGATGTTCCCCTTCCTGAGTCCAAGTGATCTCATTATTCAGTTCCCACCTATGAGTGAGAACATGCAGTGTTTGGTTTTCTTTTCTTGTGATAGTTTGCTAAGAATGATGGTTTCCAGCTGCATCCATGTCCCTACAAAGGACACAAACTCATCCTTTTTTATGGCTGCATAGTATTCCATGGTGTATATGTGCCACATTTTCTTAATCCAATCTGTCACTGATGGACATTTGGGTTGATTCCAAGTCTTTGCTATTGGGAATAGTGCTGCAATAAACATACGTGTGCATGTGTCTTTATAGCAGCAT
>NW_022164728.1:0-1955 GCF_008728515.1 Papio anubis
TAGTTCAACCATTGTGGAGGATGGTGTGACCATTCCTCAAAGATCTAGAACCACAAATACTATTTGATTTAGCAACCCCATTACTAGGTATACACCCAAAGGAATATGAATCTTTCTACTATAAAGACACATGCACACGTATGTTTATTGAAGCACTGTATTCAATAGCAAAGACATGGAACCAACCCACATGCCCATCAATGATAATCTGGGTAAAGAAAATGTGGTAGATATACACCATGGGACACTACACAGTCATAAAAAGGAATGAGTTCATGTCTTTTGCAGAAACATGGATGAAGCTAGAAGTCATCATCCTCAGCAAACTAACATGGGAACAGAAAACCTAACACCGCATTTTCTCACTCCTAAGTGGGAGCTGAACAATGAGAACACATGGACACAGTGAGAGGAACAACACACACCAGGGCCTGTTGGGGAGTTAGGAGTGAGGGGAGGGAACTTAGAGGACGGGTGAATGGGTGCAGCAAACCACCACGGCAGACTACACATATGTAACAAACCTGCACGTTCTGCACATGTATCCTGGAACTTAAAGTAAAATAAGTTAAATAAAAAAAGAAAGTGCATGTCTTACATGTACACATATGTTTATTGAAGCACTATTCACAATAGCAAAGACTTGGAATCAACCTAAATGACCATCAATGGTAGACTGGATAAAGAAAATGTGGCACATATACACCATAGAATACTATACAGCCATAAAAAAGAATGAGATTATGTCCTTTGCAGGAACATGGGTGGAGTTGGAGGCCATTATCCTTAACAAACTAAGGCAGGAACAGAAAACTATATATCACATGTTCTCACAAGTGGGAGCTAAATGATGAGAATACATGGGCATATAGAGGGGAACAACACACACTGGGGTCCACTTGAGGGTGGAGGGTGGGAGGAGGGAGAGGATCAGGAAAAATAGCTAATGGGTACTAAGGCTTAATACTTGGGTGGGTACTAATGGGTATAGAAATAATCTGTACAACAAAACCCCATGACACAAGTTTACCTATATAACAAATCTGCACATATGCCCCTTAACTAAAAATAAAAGTTAAATTAAACAAACAAACGAACAAAGTGCATGTCTGGAAAAAGCGTATGGTTGGGTTCCGTGTTTTTTTAAACCAAGTCACACAATCTCTGCCCTTCATTAGAGTGTTGATTCATAGAGGTTTTTGTCATTATTCATATGACAAGTTTTAGGTCTACCATGTTATTTTCCCAGTTTTTGTTTCTTTCTTGCTCTTGCTCATGTCTTCTTATCAGAAACCATAGAAACAAAAGAAAGTAGAATAACATCTTTAAAGTGCCAGACGACAAAAAAGTTAACTAAGAATTCTATATCCAGCATAGATGTCCTTCAAGGATAGGCAAATAAGGAGATATTTCAGGTAAAAGAAAATTAAGAGAATTTCTCCCCAGCAGATCTGTACAATAACAACTGGTAAAGAAAATTCTTCAGACTAGACACAAATGACACCAGGTGGAAAATGATCAGAAAAGATGAAGATGATCAAAAATGGTAAATACTGAGCTAAGTGCAAAAGGCTATCTTGCTCCCCTCATTTATTCTTACTTTACATGCATAGAACCATTTAAAGATAAGAAAAAGTTTTTTATCGTGGGACTTACAACCTATACAGATATATTCCATATAATATCTATACCATAAAAGATGGACATTTTACAGAGGATAAATGATTGCAGTATTTCTATATTTATGGGTACTAGTACATTATTAACTGAAAGTAGACTGTGGAATGTTAAGAATGAGTTAAGTTCTGAAGGAAATTGCAACACTAAAAACCATTCAAAAGATCAACAAGTCTTGGAGATGGTTTTTTGAAAACAAATCCCAGCCAGTCTTGAGTCTCATCATCCTACGATTTCAGAACTATTGTGAATACAAAAGTAATCACAGAACAGTCCTG
>NW_022164729.1:0-1954 GCF_008728515.1 Papio anubis
CCTTTCCCCCTCCCCACCAAGACTAGGTCTTGCCGTGTTGCCCAGGCTGGCCACAAACCCCTGGGCTTAAGCGATTTGCCTGTCTTGGCCTCTCAAAGTGCTGGGATCAGAGGTGTGAGCCACCATGCCCAGCCAACCACCACCAAGTTTTGATTCAGCAGGACTGGGTCATGGAGCTAAGGACCCACAAATTTAGAAAAGTTTTTAAATATCATAACGTTTCTGTGAGGAAACAGTATTTGGTATTAAATTTTTAGACTCTTTTATAATATTCTGTTCTTTCCACTGAGCACAGTACTAAGTAGTAACTGGAAAATCACAGCAGAAGTCATATTACTTTTTCTAATACAGAGTCCTTGGCTGTTCTCTAAGCTAAACCTGATTACCTATATTGAGAAAAAGAAAAAGCCCCAGAGTGTGAGGAGACAGGAGATAGTAGCCAAACATCCAAATAGATGGGAATGAACAAAGCAGATGACACAGATGAGATGTCCAAAGGTCGAGGAGAAAGCCAGATCTTGAAGAGTGGTTTGCGAAGCTATGCTCCAATGGAAATCGTTTCTGAGAAGCCCTTGTTTCTTTCTCTTGCTCTCATGTAGAGACAGACATCTTCTGCCCCAGGCTCTTCAATTCTCTAGGACTGGGCTTCCCCTTCCGCGATCATTCTTCCAGGTTACAAAGAAAATCAAAGCCCTTTGCATGGCTTGCAAGGGACTGGAGGACCTGGCTGCTTGCTCTTTTATTGCTTTTGAGGACACGGGGCCGTCTGTGATTTTTAAGGAACTCTATGTTAAACATTTTCTAATTTCCATTTTGAGTCTAAAATGTGTGAGAGTAGTGGAGATATTGGGATTTGGTTTAGAAATCCCGGAAACACCACATCCAGATGTCGTGTTTTCTGTTTTACGATTTCATATCCTATGAAGGTTTCAAATGTGATTCTACAGAAATTCATACTCAAAAATTTTATCAGAACACTAAGCATCTGCTCCATATACTCCATATAATAAAACCTAATGTTATTTTACTTCAAAACTTTAAGTTTTTTGGTATGTATTGAGGCTAATACTGTACACATTCTGTGCCCTAATTCCTAAACTGTAATATGGTTTAATGTATCTACTTTCTACATTTAAAACATGTACTTTGCCATTGAGGAACTTAGAACATTGTTGAGCATGTATTAAATTCCCATTTCTTTCCTGATTTTTAAATAGTTATCATTTTATAATTTTCTCTTGTTTAGTTTGAAGCTTACTAGGACTGTGTTATTGATATGTATGTGTATATATACACACACACGAGTATATACATAACAACATATGTCATGGATATATGTGTATATGTTTTACATACCTGTATAGACACACTTATGTATATACACACTTACGTGTATATATGCATATGCACATACCATCAATTTTTTTGACCAATAAATATTGCATAATTATGTATTGTGTGCATTATAATAATTTGATAGGTATATATATTGTAAAATGTTTAATACAATTAAGTTCATGAACATTTATGTCACCTCACATGGTTGTTTTTTGTAGTGAGAGCACTTGAGGTCTCCTACTGTTGTAGCAAATTTTAAGCATACAAAACACTATTATTAACTACATTTTAAAGCTATACAGTAGATCCCCAAAACTTATTTATCTTATAACTGAAAGTTTGTACTCTTTGAACACTTTACCATTTTTTCTACCTCCAGACCTCGTCATTACCATTGTCCTCTCTGCTTCTATGAGTTCAGCCTTTTTAGATTCTCCATTTAAGTGAGAACACACAGCGTTTGTCTTTCTGTGTCTGGCTTATTTTGCTTAGCATAATGTACCCAGGTCCATTCATGTTGAAATAGCAGAATTTCAATCTTTTTTAAGGGTGAATAATATTCGGTTGTCTGTTTATACCACATTTTCCTTATCCATTCAGCATCTACAGATACGTC
>NW_022164730.1:0-1954 GCF_008728515.1 Papio anubis
CCTTTCCCCCTCCCCACCAAGACTAGGTCTTGCCGTGTTGCCCAGGCTGGCCACAAACCCCTGGGCTTAAGCGATTTGCCTGTCTTGGCCTCTCAAAGTGCCGGGATCAGAGGTGTGAGCCACCATGCCCAGCCAACCACCACCAAGTTTTGATTCAGCAGGACTGGGTCATGGAGCTAAGGACCCACAAATTTAGAAAAGTTTTTAAATATCATAACGTTTCTGTGAGGAAACAGTATTTGGTATTAAATTTTTAGACTCTTTTATAATATTCTGTTCTTTCCACTGAGCACAGTACTAAGTAGTAACTGGAAAATCACAGCAGAAGTCATATTACTTTTTCTAATACAGAGTCCTTGGCTGTTCTCTAAGCTAAACCTGATTACCTATATTGAGAAAAAGAAAAAGCCCCAGAGTGTGAGGAGACAGGAGATAGTAGCCAAACATCCAAATAGATGGGAATGAACAAAGCAGATGACACAGATGAGATGTCCAAAGGTCGAGGAGAAAGCCAGATCTTGAAGAGTGGTTTGCGAAGCTATGCTCCAATGGAAATCGTTTCTGAGAAGCCCTTGTTTCTTTCTCTTGCTCTCATGTAGAGACAGACATCTTCTGCCCCAGGCTCTTCAATTCTCTAGGACTGGGCTTCCCCTTCCGCGATCATTCTTCCAGGTTACAAAGAAAATCAAAGCCCTTTGCATGGCTTGCAAGGGACTGGAGGACCTGGCTGCTTGCTCTTTTATTGCTTTTGAGGACACGGGGCCGTCTGTGATTTTTAAGGAACTCTATGTTAAACATTTTCTAATTTCCATTTTGAGTCTAAAATGTGTGAGAGTAGTGGAGATATTGGGATTTGGTTTAGAAATCCCGGAAACACCACATCCAGATGTCGTGTTTTCTGTTTTACGATTTCATATCCTATGAAGGTTTCAAATGTGATTCTACAGAAATTCATACTCAAAAATTTTATCAGAACACTAAGCATCTGCTCCATATACTCCATATAATAAAACCTAATGTTATTTTACTTCAAAACTTTAAGTTTTTTGGTATGTATTGAGGCTAATACTGTACACATTCTGTGCCCTAATTCCTAAACTGTAATATGGTTTAATGTATCTACTTTCTACATTTAAAACATGTACTTTGCCATTGAGGAACTTAGAACATTGTTGAGCATGTATTAAATTCCCATTTCTTTCCTGATTTTTAAATAGTTATCATTTTATAATTTTCTCTTGTTTAGTTTGAAGCTTACTAGGACTGTGTTATTGATATGTATGTGTATATATACACACACACGAGTATATACATAACAACATATGTCATGGATATATGTGTATATGTTTTACATACCTGTATAGACACACTTATGTATATACACACTTACGTGTATATATGCATATGCACATACCATCAATTTTTTTGACCAATAAATATTGCATAATTATGTATTGTGTGCATTATAATAATTTGATAGGTATATATATTGTAAAATGTTTAATACAATTAAGTTCATGAACATTTATGTCACCTCACATGGTTGTTTTTTGTAGTGAGAGCACTTGAGGTCTCCTACTGTTGTAGCAAATTTTAAGCATACAAAACACTATTATTAACTACATTTTAAAGCTATACAGTAGATCCCCAAAACTTATTTATCTTATAACTGAAAGTTTGTACTCTTTGAACACTTTACCATTTTTTCTACCTCCAGACCTCGTCATTACCATTGTCCTCTCTGCTTCTATGAGTTCAGCCTTTTTAGATTCTCCATTTAAGTGAGAACACACAGCGTTTGTCTTTCTGTGTCTGGCTTATTTTGCTTAGCATAATGTACCCAGGTCCATTCATGTTGAAATAGCAGAATTTCAATCTTTTTTAAGGGTGAATAATATTCGGTTGTCTGTTTATACCACATTTTCCTTATCCATTCAGCATCTACAGATACGTC
>NW_022164731.1:0-1954 GCF_008728515.1 Papio anubis
TGCCCAGACTGATCTCAAACTCCTGGGCTCAAGTGATCCTCCCACCTCGGCCACTCAAAGTGCTGGAATTACAAGCGTGAGTCACCCCACCTAGCCTCCTTTTTTTTTTTTTTTTTTTTTGAGATAGAATCTCCCTCTGTCGCTCAGGCTGCAGTTCAATGGTGCAATCTCGGCTCACTGCAACCTCCACCTCCCAGGTCCAAGCAATTCTTCTGCCTTAGCCTCCTGAGTAGCTGGGATTACAGGCCTGTGCCACAACACCTGCCTAAAATTTTTTTGTATTTTTAGTAGAGGCAGGGTTTCACCATGTTGACCAGGCTGGTCTTGAACTCCTGACCTCAGGTGATCTGCCCGCCTCGGCCTGCCAAAGTGCTGGGGTTACAGGCGTGAGCCACCATGCCAGCCCTTCTCCTCCTTTTTTATTACCTACTGTATGCCAGGCACTGGAGCCCATCATAAATCCCGGTTACCCTTTGAACTGCAGGCTTTTAGCCCATTGCACAGATGAGGCTTAACTTGTCTGCAGGTAAGTCGTAGGGAATCCAGGTCATCTGACCTCAAGGAGCAGCCGATTGTACTCCTGGTCTTTGTGAGGATGAGGAGAGGTCCCTAGGGTTTAATTTCCTTTGAGGAGCTCCTAGGAGATATCAGGAAAACCATAACTTCAGGCAGCTGGCACCCTCATAATCACCAAATCCAATCTCCTTCCCAGAGGGAGGGAAAGGGGCCCACGGATGTGAACCAGAACCCACAGCCCCCGATCTGTCCGCTGTGCCCATGAAATTCAGGCGTGGCTTTCGCTGCCGACTCACGAAACATCTGTTCTTTTGGAAACTCAGAATAAAATTGGGCTTTTGGGATTTTAGTCCCTGAGGGAGAATTCCCTGCAGTTGGAGTATGCTGCCACCTAGTGGCAGCAATGCCTCTGGTCACAATACCGGAGCCGGTTGGTTTTTGTCATTCAACAGTTACCGAGCACTTTGGAAGGCCCAGGCAGGCAGATTACTGGAGGTCAGGAGTTCGAGAATAGCCTGGCCAACATGGTGAAACCCTGTCTCTACTAATAATAAAAAATTAAGGCCAGGCGCGGTGGCTCACGCCTGTAATCCCAGCACTTTGGGGGCCCGAGGCGGGCGGATCGAGACCATCCTGGCTAATCCGGTGAAACCCCGTCTCTACTAAAAATACAAAAAATTAGCTGGGTGTAGTGGCAGGCGCCTGTAGTCCTAGCTACTCGGGAGGCTGAGGCAGGAGAAGCGCTTGAACCTGGGAGGTGGAGGTTGCAGTGAGCCGAGATCGTGCCACTGCGTAGCCTGGGCAACAGAGCAAGACTCCATCTCAAAAAAAACAAACAACAACAGAAAACAGTTATTGAGTACCTACTGTGCGTCAGGCACTGTTCTACATGTTGTAGATAAGGTTTGCAGCAATCAAAACCTCATACTCCCTCAGACACACAGCAGGTACCCAAATAGAGTTTATTGACTAAAAAATGGATTTTTGTGCATAGACTGTATGTCAACCTGCTGGAATTCACACCCAGGGATTCCAGAGACTGTGTTCTTGTCTCAGCTGCACAGCCTCCTGGGGAGCCTCCCTGTCTCCACTCTGGTCCTGCGCAAATGGCAGTAGGAGGGATCTCTTAAAATATAAATAGGCCAGGCACAGTGGTGCAGGCCTGTAATCCCAGCGCTATGGGAGGCAGAGGTGGGAGGGTTGCTTGAGCCCAGGAGTTTGAGACCAGCCTGAACAACATGGCAAAACCCCATCTCTACTAAAAATATAAAAATTAGCCAAGTGTGATGGCTCATGTCTATAATCCCAGCTACTTGGGAGGCTGAGGCAGGAGAATCGTTGGAACCCAGGAGGCGGAGGTTGCAGTCATCCAAGATCATACCCCTGCACTCCAGTGTGGGTGCAGAGGGAGACTCTGTCTCAAAAAATAAAAATAAAA
>NW_022164732.1:0-1953 GCF_008728515.1 Papio anubis
AAAAAAAAAAAGAAAATTTAGTAATGTTTTATTTATGCCAACAGACTCAAAATATTACCATTTCAGCATAAAATCAATATAACAATTACAAGTTATTTTATATGCTTTTTTCTTGTGTACTATGTTTTCAACACTTGATGTGAATTTTACATTTACAGCTCATCTCAATTTGACCTGGTCACATTTCAAATGATCAACAACCATTGGTGGCAAGTGACTTCTATAGTGCACATTGCTGCTCCAGAGCATGGCCTACTGGGCCAGCTGGTCTCCCTATATAGTCAAGTGTTTTATGTTTTAAAAGCTGTACTGCTGAACAACAATAACCACAAAAACAACTCTACTGCCCCCACTGAAAGAAAAAAGTAGACAACCAAATAAGAAACAAATAAAGATGCATTGCTGGCAAGATGGCCAAATAGGAACAGCTCTGGTCTGCAGCTCTCAGCGAGATCAACACACAAGGCAGATGATTTCTGCATTTCCAACTGAGGAACCCGGTTCATCTCACTGGGACTAGCTGGACAGTGGGTACAGCCCATGGAGGGCCAGCCAAAGCAGGGTGGGATGTCACCTCTCTTGGGAAGTGCAAGGGGTCAGGGAATTCCCTGCCCTAGCCAAAGGAAACTGTGAGGGACTGTGAATGGTGCACTCCAGTCCATTTAGTGCACTGTCCCCATGGTCTTCACAACCTGCAGACTATAAGGCTTCCTACGATGCCTATGCCACCAGAGTCCTGGGTTTCAACTACAAAACTGGGCAGCCATTTGGGTAGACACCAAGCTAGCTGCAGGAGTTTTTCATACCTCAGTGGCACCTAGAACACCAGTGAGACAGAACTGTTCACTCCCCTGGAAAGGGGGCTGAAGCCAGGAAACCAAGTGGTCTGGCTTGGTAGGTCTCACCCCCGTGGAGCCCAACAAGCTAAGATCCACTGGTTTGAAATTCTTGCTGCCAGCACAGCAGTCTGAAGTCGACCTGGGATGCTCGGACTTGGTAGGGGGAGGGGCATCCACCATTGCTGAGGCTTGAGTAGGCAGTTTTACCCTCATGGTGTACACAAAGCCTCTGGGGAGTTTGAACTGGGTAGAGCCCACCGCAGCTCAGCAAGGCCACTGTGGCCAGATTGCCTCTCTAGATTCCTCCTCTCTGGGCAGGGCATCTCTGAAAAAAAGGCAGCAGCCCCAGTCAGGAGCTTATAGCTAAAACCCCCATCTCCCTGAGAAAGAACATCTGGGGGAACGGGTGGCTGTGGGCACAGCTTCACCAGACTTAAATGTCCCTGCCTAACAGCTATGAAGAGAGCAGCAGATCTCTCAGGATAGCATTTGAGCTCTGCTAAGGGTCAGACTACCTCAAGTGGGTCCCTGACCCCCATGTCTCCTAACTGGGAGACACCTCCCAGTAGGGGCTGACAGACACCTCATACAGGAGAGCTTTGGCTGACATCTGTCATGGGATGAAGCTTCCAGAGGAAGAAACAGGCAACAATTTTTGCTGTTCTACAGCCTCTGCTGGTAATACCCAGGGAAACAGGGTCTGGTGTTGACCTCCAGCAAACCCCAGCAGATCTGCAGCAGAGGGGCCTGACTGTTAGAAGGAAAATCAACAAACAGAAAGGAATAGCATCAACATCAATAAAAAGGACATCCACTCAGAGATCTTATCTGAAGTTCACCAACATCAAACACCCAAGGTAGATCCAAGAAAAATCCACAAAATGGGGAGAAAACCATGGAATACTACACAGCCATAAAAAAGATGAGTTCATCTCCTTTTCAGGGATGTGGATGGGGCTGGAAACCATCATTCTCAGCAAACTAACACAAGAACAGAAAACCAAACACTGCATGTTCTCACTCATGGGTGGGAATTGGACAGTGAGAACACGTGGACACAGGGAGGAGAACATCACACACTGGGAACTTTCAGGGGGTGGGGGGCTAGGGGAAG